>NW_010527543.1:79657-85282 GCF_000687285.1 Phaethon lepturus
GGGAAGGACACGGATGGACAGACAACAGGGACAACCCACCAACATGAGACAAATTCTTGACTACTGCTTGGCACTACAAATATATTACAAGGGGTCCCAACTTCCATCTTTCTGTGTTTCTGCTATTAGCAATATGCAACTCAAAGCACAGGAAAAGACATATATCACTGCAAAAGATTAACAGCATGCACTGGTAAACTGCCTAGAATTTAAAGCCTCACCAAATGCTGTGGAATGTCAGACTGAAAACAGAAGACTGTCCTAGGTGCAGGATCAAACATCTGGCAGCATATTATTTCATAAGACACAAGCATGAAAGATGTAAAATCCTGAGCATCAAGAACATTCACTATGTTTTATAAAGGATATCAGGCTGCATTGTTCAGACTTGAATATGGCTTCAACACTTAAATTAGACAAGGCTGACCGAGAACTGGTTACAGACTCAGGCTCAGCTGATGAAGGTGATTCAGTGAGTGGTTCTGAGCTGGCAAGGAAAAAACTCCTCACACTTCCTGTACAGGGACAAGTGCAGCTAGTCACTACAAGACTGCTGGTCCAGTTTGAAGGGTGCCAACAAAAACCTCTCATTTAGACTTCAAGATTGCTGAACAAAGCATCAAAATAGCTTCTAAAAGCACATGCTTTTGCATAAACCACTTATATTCCTTTTTTTGATGAAGTAGGCTAAAGAAAGACATCTACCATCACCCCCAGGAGTATGAAGCCATCGCCTTTTGCATTGTTCCTGACAGCCAGAAGTGGCTTTCACCGAAGACACTTCTGGCAGTTGAAGAATCACCCAGATGACAGGACAGCAGAGCACTGGACCTGTTTTATAGCCCTTTTTACACTTCCAGAATGGTGTTGATCATGAAAGCATGCTCAAGATTTGCTAATGCCCAGCTTTAACTTTTAAGGTTCACATTTAGTTGTTGAATTTAGTAAGTTATGTAAGTAATTCTTTGTACTTAAAAGCTCCTCTTAGGTATGCTTCCCAATAAGCATCACTTCTGATAACTGACTCATGCTCCAATTACCAATACTGCTTTCCTTGTCAGCTGTCCCACTAGCTTTGTTTAAAAAAATAATTTGCAGTTTCAAATTTAAAAGTCTCGATGCAGAATTTTTTTTTTTAGAAATACACTTTACAGTTTATGAACCCAATCCACCAAAGGTTTTAACGCCAATTAAATGCTGCTATGTCTTTGGAAAAAGATCCTTGACCGCACCCCTCTTCTTAGGCCATTTACATTAAATAACCTTAGCTTAGATAGACTTGCTGTTGTACGTGAAGCAGTCAAACTCCAAAGCCATTTACACATTTGTATGAAGCATATTTAAAAAACAGGCAGAAAACCCCGATAAGGTTCAGTGTGTGGAAATGCTTTAGGCTAAGAAACCTTTTCCTACCACAGTAATGACTTAGTCAAGCAGAGGGAACAGATCCCATGCACTGCCAGGACGTGACTGCACAGCTGGTCTCCCCAAGGGGTAGTCGCATTTTTAAAGAGGTGAGGATAGAAGAAGGGGTGGAAATCTGTAGGTGGAGGACAGGAAAGCTGGAAGGTGAGGATGAGTCAGGAGATAAGCGACAGCCGTACTTCCTGGGCTGGACAGTGATCGGCATCTCAAGGAACATGGGGGAAGGGAGCAGAAGGCAGAGAAGACGACTAAATTGAGCGCAGGAAGGTCTGACTAAAATACAGCTCCTCACACCCAAGCTCCCCAAGGAGTGCAACAGGAGGCTAAGATTGCGTAAGAGTCCCAAGGATTAGGTGAGGTGAATGTCTAAACAACTTGTCAGAGACAACTCTCGGTTCTGATCTTAAGATAGGGAGAAAATTCTTGTTTACTTTCTGCCATGTTTCTCCAATATTTGTAAATACTTTTACATCCATATAGTAGAAATAAAAGCCAAACAACATAAAACAGCTAACAGAATCCTTTGGCTACAGTGGTTTCTAAAAATTAACAAGCAGCCCATAAACCTGTAATACTCCTTCATACACAAGCAGCAAAAGAGACAACACTTCCATAGGAGTAATAGGAACACTGGTTATTTGCTAGTGACCGGCATCAACCAGAAAAAACTCCTTGGCAGACGATAGTGAGGAAATGAACGACCTCCAGCAGATGAGAAAATGCATAAGAGAACCTTTACATGATTTCCCCCAAAAGGTTTAGCCTTTTATGCTGATGTAAACCTCTGTTGATCATATTCAAGGTGAGACTTCAGATGGTACAAAGTGGCTTCATTCAAAATGTTGACAATAGTGCAAGCCAACCCTTTCTCACCAAAGCCCATGCCTGGTTATCTCTGTGTTTGCAGAGGGACTGAACTATTTTCAAAATCCTTATTTCTGTAAAACACATATATACACACATTTCCCAGTTCTGAGAATGATTTATTTTATTCCTTCTCATCTTGCACTGTTAACTCCCAGAACAAACCCTGTTTTAACGAGGTACAAAATCCTTGCCTAACATAGTTCTTAATGCTTTCCAGTAGCCACACACCATCTAGATCTAGAATCCAGTTTCCTATAAAAAGCAGACTGAAGTACTGCATTACAATAGTGTTTTAGGAAACGGAAAAAGGGAAGCAGATCAAGTTGTCATTTGTAAGCCACATATTGTGGCAACAACCAGAACTAAAGGGTAAGCAAAAACCTGTCACCTTATAGGCCACCACAGTAAGCCAGATCCCAGGCTAGTCTCTATTAGCAGAACTATGACAATCTGTGTCAGAACTCTTCATATAACCGCAACAGTAAGCTCCTAGGGTTACCCAGGGTCCTTGGAAAAGTCAGTGTAATGCATTAGTATTTTCTGAAAAAAATGCTCTAACATACACAATATACTCATAAACCATTCTAGAGGTCTAAACTAGAAAGAAACAGAGACAAGCATGCACACAATGTAAACCTAAACAAAACACATCAAGTATGAGTCACTAGCTTTGCTGGTGAACATGCTACTGTGTTTTATTACATTTTATTTATCGGACAGACAGAAACACCATATAGCTGGAAGATTTTTCCATTAACGCACCTCTAGACATAATGCAAAGCACATGCTGTTACCCTCTCTGCTATTCCACATTTGGCAGAGAGCAAGGTTTGGGCTTATGCTACTGTCTGCAGCACCAGACAGAAAAGCACCCTTCAAATACAGAAGCATCAGTGTCTTGCTTGTGATTTTCTTGCAAGAAAAAAGCCTTAAGATAGTATAAGGTCCCAGCTCACATCACACATTCGCTATTTTAGGACCAAATCCTAAAGGACAGCAAGTCCTTTCAGGCTAATTGAGTCTTCTTCATTTCCGCAGACTTCCATGGGCACTACATGAAATCAAGACATCCCCAGCATCTTGCTGGATTGGACTATGAATATCTGACACTACTCAGGGGAACAATCTTTCCTTGAAGACTACAGAGCTACTTTAAATGAAAAGGTTCAAGATCACACTGTCACATTAATATGACAAGATTATCTTTGCAACCTGATACAGATTCTCTATCCAGCTCCAGAGATCCTCTAATGCATCTCCATGAACTACCCAATGACACTACAAAGGTTCAAACCCACATTACAAAAGCAGAAGTTGCATAAAGTTCACCTGCCCTTATGTTTCACTTCAAGCAAATTTCAGCTTGGTTTTGCTGTGAGGTCTCCTGAACATTAAGGATCCAGTCCTTCACTAGAGTTGGGACTACTTTACACTTACATAGTACACATTTTTGAAGACTTACAAGTCGCAGCTAAGCTCTTAGTGGCTTGAGTTTATTTTGAATATAAAAAATTTAAATGCAAAGGTAACAAAATGGATGCACTTCAAGAGAAAAATTTCAACAGTTGCCACATGTTCCTTAAAACTGTCAGCTTTATTGCAGTTTTGCCCCACTTGTTGCTCATTCCCACCTTGTACTGCAGCATACAGCCATGAAACAGTTCACCCATTCCACGAC
This sequence comes from Phaethon lepturus, assembly GCF_000687285.1. Taxonomy (NCBI): domain Eukaryota; kingdom Metazoa; phylum Chordata; class Aves; order Phaethontiformes; family Phaethontidae; genus Phaethon; species Phaethon lepturus. The sequence goes on from NW_010527543.1 coordinate 83,628, forward strand.
TGCAGATCTCCTCCTGAAACTACACTGTTGACTGGATACAGACATTGATCCGGCTTAAAAATAAACCAGCAAAGAAGTGCATACGTATCGCTAAGTTGCACAGAGCTGCACAATCTTGCCAGCAGACCTGAGCAGGGCAAGGGAAGGCGGCACACTTACACCAGTGACACCTTTACGTGCTCTGCTGTATCAGACTGCCGGAGAAGCACACAGACAACTACAGCTGATGTCAGCAGTAACTCATCACCCTGCACGGTGGGCCCTGTCAGAACAGGAAAAGTTCACCCTAAGGTCTAGAGACACAATATGGCAGAAAAGGCTTAATTTAGAGAACAAAATGAAAAATGTGAAGACAAAAATAAGGGAAATAATGTGAAATTTTTTTATACAGCACCAAGAATGAGCATAAAGTTTCAGGATATTAGTGGTGTGATTCATGTTCGTAAGCAACCATTGTAAGTCCTGTCAGGCAATACTTCTGCCAGCTTTCTAAGTTACAAAATACTACCTTCCGATGGTTACCAAACAATTGTTTGGGCGTAATTCTTCGAAAAAGCAATACTTTTAAAAACAATCTTTTCTGGTTTTGTTGTAATCATTACTTACAGAGAATCTAAAAAAAAATGCAGTTCACATTAGCTTGAGATCTCACAGTGAAAAGATTAATTCCAGACTACAGTATCGAATGAAAAGCTGGAGAACAACTGCCTGAATAGTTGCCTGAAAAGGAGATCTAATGGAAGAAAGTAGTTCTCTTACTTTGATAAATCAAGTAAAACTTATTGACTACATTAACAATTTGTTACATGTATTTACAAGAACTCTATATTTTGATTAAAACCTTTTATTAAACAGGAATTAATGGAGTCTACAGCGGATCAACTAACAGACTCACTGATCACAAAAGTATTACTGTTAACAGGTAGACATGACTGAAGGACTGGCACCAAGGACTTCCAGCCCCATTTAACATATCAGCAGCCTAGGCAACACCACATAATCTCTACCAGGAAGTCCATAAGCTGCCACAGGTGTCTGAGACCTAGCAAGTACTGAGGAGCAAAGGTTATGGTTAAAGAGTTGATGAGAACCACTTGGCTAAACAATCAACTCACAGGGAACACATGTACCGTCTTATGCAGAGCTCCTTACTAACAGGACTGTAAGAGCTGGTAGTATCATTACCCCTGACCATGACAGGAATTTTAGCTTCCTAACCTCGGCAGTAGTTTATTTGAAGCAGAGCTGTGCACAGCATTGGTGTAACAAGGCACAACTCTACCTGCCTCCAGAAGTCAAAACACAGGCGCTTATAATAAGAGGGGCATCCTTTAAAAGATACAGGGAGTGAAGGGCCCAAAATAACACACCACATAAGTCAGTAAAGCTCTGAATACACAAGGACTCGGTTGGTCAGTCTTTAAAGCTTAACCTTAGTTAAGCTTTAGCAGGAATAATACGGAAGTTTTCCAAGTATCTTAACTCTCAGATCTTCAGTATTCCTAGAACAGTTTTTAATAAATTGTTTAAAAGTTATGAATTTTAGCCTAGTTTATTACCACATAGGATTTTTCACTACTTTAAGTTCTTGTGTAACAGGCTTACTTGAGGATTAAAGCTACTATCAATCATCAGGAGTCAAATACTGAAGATAC
>NW_010527543.1:85309-85728 GCF_000687285.1 Phaethon lepturus
GCTGAACCTCAGTTTCTCCTCAACCTAGCATTAGTGTGTTTTACTGATTTCGCATCCCCTTACCACCCCTACCAGACGTTTAACAGACTCAGCAGTTGCGGTGCTCGAGCACCCTGGCGCCGGGGGTTGCTTAAAGTTTTCTTGCTGCCTGTCACCAGGCCACCGGCTCGCCAGTCACTCGGGAGCAGCGGCCGACGCTCGGACACGGCGCCAGAGGACAAAGCTCGCGGGGGAGGTCTCCAGGCAGAAACCCCTCAAGAAGCGCCCTCTGAGGCGGAGACGCGTCACCTGCTCTCCAACAATGCCGCCGCGCTACCTCCCCGCAAGGTTCTTCCTACCTGCGGACACCGACATGCAAAACCTCTGTAGATCCCGAACGACGTGAGGCGACGGGAGATAAGGCTCGCGCTCCGCCGCCG
>NW_010527544.1:0-8037 GCF_000687285.1 Phaethon lepturus
GCTGAGGGGTTTGCTGGGGGCAGCCCTGGGGAGATGCCGAGGACCTGCCCTGCCTCTCCTTGGGAAGGGCTCACGGTGGGAAATGTGGGTGCTGCTGTTTGACTGCCTCACCCCAAGGACGTCCCTCCTCTCAAGCCCCCCTGCAACTCCAGGGTGTTTGAGCCCTTTCTTAAAATCGAGGCTCTTCCCAGCAATCCTGGAGCAGTGACTTATTCCGTTGCAACAGGATGCTGCTCAAAGCATCCCTCCCGCACCCGCACGCTGGGGTGCTCTGGAGTACCGCCTTACTTGGCGTGGGAGCAGAGGGCAAAGGCAAGCGAAAGGGGCTTTTCGCCAGGTTAGACACAGGCTGAATATTTGCTGGGCACCGTGGGCTGCGTGGAAAAGGGTGACTGCTTGTTTCTCGGCGCCGGCCTGGCTCTGCGAGCTGGTGGAGGTGAGCATCTTGCTGGAGCCAAGCCTGCCGGAGGTATTTTGAGAGCAGGCATCTGCGGTGGGAGCGTGTCCCCAACCACGTTGCCTTCGCTGTATTCAGGAATCGTTATTGGAGGCTTGTAGTAGACTGGTGTGCTGCATATCCCGATATCTGGTGCTCTGCTCCATATGGATGCTCAAGAGCCCGTGTGCCTGGGGGTGCAGGTGGCATAAGAGCCTGTTCCCAGGTGGTGCTTGCTGCCATGGCTCAGGACGCTGCATGCAAACACACCGGGCGTCCAACAGCGAGAGCGGGAGTAAAATCACGGTGTGTATACTTGCAAGGTGACGGCTGGCAGAGGCGAGCTGCCAGAGATGCTGCGGGTCAACCGGGGTGTCAGAGGTGCCCTGACGTATCCCTGGGCATCAGGGGAGGCTGCAGCGCTGCCCGGCCAGTGCTCCCTGTCCTCCCTGGCACAGCTGCTGAGCCAGGACAGCTTTTTCTCCCGGAAAACTGTGCCCTTTCCTCCAGGGAGGGAGCATCAACACATCCTCCCACGCTCCTGCTCATCCCCTTTCAACAAAATGCCGCTCTGATGTTTCTCTCTGCTCCTGGCAGGGAGTGAAGCTGTTTCAAATCTCTTGACTGTGGAGCTCTTGGGGTAGGCTCGTGGGTCTGGGCTTTCCTGCTCCGAGCATCCCCCTTTTCCTCTCTGAGTGGGGTTTCTGACTCGCCTCCCAGGACTGACCTGGCTCCTAACTCTGCAAAGCTGGGTCCTGCCAGCTCTTCTGTGGGAGAGCTTGTCTCCCTATGAAGCCTGAGGGTCTCAAATGCCACAGAAAACAGAACCAAATCAGCTGTGAATAGGCTTTAACTTACTATTCAGGAGCACAATAGAAAATCAAATAGACGCTGCATCTCCTTCGACTGTCTGTGTGCCTGGTTTTCTTTGTTGCAGGTGACTGTGGGAAAGAAAATAGGTTTGTTATGAAAGCACCAGGTCCATGTTAATCTGGAGAGCAGGAGATGTGACGGAGGTGGCTTGTGTGGACCAGGGCCGCTGTAGGCGGGAGCACCGCGCCGCCGGGGTTGGTGGCTCTGCAGTGTGCAGAGAGCACCGGTGCTCTGCGCGGCACAGCGGGTTTGGTGCGGATGGCTTCACCCAGCCGTTATCCCCACTGAAGCCCTTGCAGAGGACATGCTGCCTGCTCGTGCCTCCTGGGTTTTGGCTGCACAGAGCACATCTTGTGCCTCTGTGCTGGTCTGTGCTCTGCTTCTTCCTTGGCCCCACCACGCTGTTCGGCTGGGCATGGTCTTTGGCAAAAATCACCCAGACCAAGAGTGAAATTCAAACGCACAAAGCAAAGCATTTGCCGTGAAGCACCCTAGAGCTGCGCCGTGCCAGCGGGAGGTCTCGTGGGGCAGGTGGCAGGGCTACGTTGTGCCACAAAGCTGCTGTCAAGGACGTGGGGCTGAGCAGGGAGGAGAAGGCAAAAGGGTTCTCTGTCCTTCCTGCAGCTGATTTCCAGGAGCTCTGCTTTTGGGGTGGACTTGTTGGCAGGGGACTGAATCCCATCCCTGCAACCCTCTTGAGCAGGGTTTGACATCCAAACCCTCCTTTTATCTCTGGCTTATGCAGTGCATCAAGCCATGGACGGACAAACGGACATCCCCAGCCGAACCGGGCTGCAGAGAGAGGAGGCAGCAGCCTTGTTGCACCCTTTGCGAGTGCCCGACTCGTCGGGCCCTGCGTGAGCTCCCGCCGGCCCCGGGTGTGGGTGCGGGCAGGAGCCTGTGGTTAGGCAGCGCGTCGGACATGATTGTGATGTGAACTCAGGCTTCCCTTTTGAAGTTTGACACCCGGGACTTTCCCCACCCACTAGGAGGACTGGAGACAAAAAAGACAAGGAAAAAAGAGAGAGAGGGGGAAGGAAAAAAAAAAAAAGCGCTCTCAACTGCTGGTGAGGGCATGTCAAGGAGGCAGAAGTTAAAAGGGGGTGCGGAGGAGGGCTTGGTGCGTGTCTACCTGGCCGGCCAGCTCTGACTCACCAACACGTGCGGGTACAACCCTGCTGCAGCCTGGTTTCGGGTTGAGCCTCGCTTGTTGGGCGAAGCTGAGAGAGGTTTGCGGGCGGGAAGCGGGGAAAAGGGAAGAGCTATCGCTGCTTGTGCTTGGCTGCTTGGTGTGTCCAAGCAAATCGTGTCCCCTCTCTTGGCCCTTGCAGTTGTTTCCCTCCTTCCCAGCTGCATCCCAACTTTGGTGAATCAAGAAGGGCCCACCCGTGGGTGAATCAAGAGAGCCAGGATCTGGCCCCACTGATGTAAGGGCTGCAGGATTAGGCTGCCTTAAACAACAAAGCTTTGCTCTGCCTGTCAGACAGATACCCCAGGGGCAGACTGGAAGGGTGTGGAGTGGAGGCTCCTCTTTGCACAGGTAGGACGGGAACATTTTCTGGTCCTGCCTGTCTGGTTTAGCACTCCTGGCTGGGGTTTGGATGATCCAAAAAGAGAGCTTGATCTGAGATGCGAGGCTATGACTTATTATTATTTAAAACTTCTAAAGCTTGAAGTTGCAAAGCTGTAACTTGGGCCCAGATTCACCTGATAGACCCGATCTGCCAGGGATGGAGCGGTGGACACGAGGTCGGATGTGATGCCTGTTTGCGGAGGGTTGTGCTGGTGCCCCTCCGAATGAGACCTGCAAAGGCAGCGACAGGATCCCACCCTGTTCCTTGCTTCCCCCCAGCCGTAGGCTTCAGCTTTAGGTTTGAAGTCAAAGCTTTGGGGGTGTTGAAGTGGCTGCCTTTGGCACCCCAAAACCCAGGCTTGAATCACGCCTAGGGTATGGCGTGTCCTCATGTCTCTGGAGAGAAATGGATGCTTTATGTGGCTGAGTGTGGCCAGACAGGTCCTGCCAGCGATGGAGGCTCTGCTGGGCTCCACCAGAGCCCAGAGCAGTGTGGGCACCCATGTGGAGTGACACTTGGTCCAGCTTGTCCTTCAGCACCCTGAAAAGAGGGGAAAAAGTGAAACTCCAGTCCCTGATAACCACCCTTTACCCCATCCTGGGGGGCAGGAGGGGAAGGTATCCTTCTCAGAGGTGCTCTCACCATGAGTGACCCTACCAGGAGAAGGAGCTGAATGCCAGCAGCATGTGGAGGAGAAGATTTGTGACCAGATGGTGTGAGATGCCCCAATGGGAGCTCACAGAGCTCAAAACAGCCACCCTTTCTGTGGTTGCCCCATAAGGTTGAGCTCTGTGGGTATTGCAGGGAACAGTTGCAGGTCCCAGAGCTAAAGGAGCTGCTGATGTCTTCTGTTCCTCAGGAGGACAAATGGCTGGGCCATGGCCCATTGCAGTGGTGTCAGGACCGTGCCAAGCTTTGTATCTAGGCCGTCTCCACTGGGTGAGGTGAGCCCACCCACGCGTGGCAGGAGGAGAGGTGCTTTGTAGTCTGGAGGCAGCTAGGACTTGGCTGTACTGTCACCCCAAAAGCTTGAGTCCCTTCATCTTCCCTCCTTCCTGGCCGTGCATGGCCATCATGAGACCATGCCCCCCTGTTGCAGGCAGGAGGGTTCAGCATTGTGATTTTTGCCCCTCTGAATGTCACGGTCCACTTCTCCTTTGGGAACACGCAACCTGCTGTGGAACAGAGCAACTGCCTGGCTCTGTCTGAAGGTGTCCTGCCCTTGGCACCGCCGCCGTGCCAGATGCTGAGGTCTGGAGACCAGCGCCGAAGTCGCTACCCTCACGGGAGGGATGCCGCGCGCCGGTTGCTGGCTGCAAGGGCTGTGCGAGCACACAGCCGAAGGAGAGAGCTGCTGGGACGTCTACCGGGGGGGAACGGCAAGCTTTGCCCTTGCTCTCGGTCCCGGGGCTGTGGACCGTAGCATAATGGAGGGAGGTGGCTGTTCCACCAACAGGGTACAATAAACGTGCCGGGATCCTGCTGTCAAACACCCGTGCTTTGCACGCTTCTGTGTGCGGGGCGGCTGCTTTGCAGGTGCTATGTGGGCAGCTGCTGTCGCTGCGCCATGGGTGCGTTGCTTTAGGTGGAGAGGAGCCCGGTGCGTGCTGCTGGCATGTTGCAGAAGAGGGGAGCTGATCTGGGGAAGGCTGCCTGCACTTGGCAGATGGGTTGAAATGGAAGGAGTCTTCCAAGACAGCCCTGGATGGAAATTAGCCTTGCGCAGCTCTGGGGGTGGGCTGTGGGGGTGAAGGGTTGGGAGATGATATGCATGGTGGCTGCTAAATTTAGGAGGACACCGTTTTGTTGGTTCTCTCCTTGCCTGGTGTGCTAGATCATATCCACAGCTCATAGCCTGGTCCCGACCGTACCTACGAGCTCTGTGGGGCCAATCTGTGCCCATGCATGGCAGGAGATTCTTCCCCTCCACCTCCCCTTGCATCCTTGAGACCTTTAATCTTTCATGCTGTCTAAACCAGTCCCCTTGGGGAAGGAGATGGTTAATTAGCCCCTTCTCCCTTCGCTCCTCACTGCCCGTGTTTCCCGGACCCCCCTGGCTGGTGACCCCCTCTGCAACGTGTCTGTGAAGCTTGTTATCTGCCCTGTACAGATTTTCCTGGCGGGAAGGGGAGGTGATGCTGCAAAGGCTCCAGCTCCCGTCACGAGTGTCTGCCAAGGCGTGGGGAGCTCTTCCCAGCCTGCCCTGGCTTGTGAAGGTTGTTCCCTGGGCCCAGATCCCAGACAAGGTGGGAGGACGTCCCTGAGCAGCATTGGGGTCCTGAGGTGGTGTGGGACCTGGGGGGCACGGCCGCTGCTGCGCTCCTCTTCCAAGTGGGAGGGAGGGAGGCGTCCCTCACTGTGGTGGCAGTGGCACCTGGAAATGAAGCCGGATCCTTAAGAGCCAGGCTGCTCTAGGACTCTCCCTCTATTCCTCTGGGGAACACTGGTTCTCCTCTGTCCTCGCCTGTCCTGAGAAGGCTCAGCTCATTTCAGTTGGGCCTTACCTGAAGCTAATCCCAACGAGGGCAAAAACGCCCTCACCTAGTGCTCCCAGCTGGCCTCCGGCCCGGGACGGTGAGGTGATGCTACTTGCCTTGCCGAGGCTGCAAAAGGAGAGGGGGAAGGAAGGGGTGACTGGAGGGAGCACCCGGGCTCGCCAGCGAGCTGCTGTGTGTGCAGGAACTGCTGATCCTGCAAACGGGCCGTCGCCATCTCCCGTGCGTGTTCCTCCCTGTGGCGTGGGGCTGCGTGCGCCTGCACGTAGCGGGGCACCCGTGCCTCCCCGTGCGTGGTGTGAAGGGAAACCAGCTCTGCCCTCCCCCGGCGAGGCTGTGCTTCGGGCGCCGGTGTGGAGGATGGGGTGTCTGGGAGAGGGGTGCTGCCGGGGAGCTGCTGCCCCTCCACGCCGGGGTTAACCTCCTCATGTGGCTGGGACAGATCTGCCTTCCGCAGCCGGGGCCGGGGAGGGAAGGAGGAAGCCGGTTGTGCAGTTGTTCACAGAAATCGAATGTGAAAGGCGTGGGAACGCGGCGGCGCAGAGGAGGGCATCTTCGAGGGGAACCTGTGTGCTACCTGCGCTGGGTCCGTCAGCCTCCTCCTGGTCCAGACGCTGAGCTCAGCGCTGCTGAGACGCAGGGAGTGGTGTCCCTCGAACCCACCCCCTCCCCACGCAGTGTGACTGAGGGTTTGCAGTAAAACCGCCAAACGCCTTGTCCTAGAACTGTGTCTCCTGCCAACTTCTCTCACCAGCCCCCGTGCTGTTGCCTAAAGCCAGTAGCTTTAAGGATGGAGATGGGGGGAACAGACTGCTGTTACGCTGCTCTCTCGCCTGCAGCCTGTTTGCATTCATGATTGCATCTGTGCATTAAAGTGCTTTGAGCTCCTCGTTACCAAAGTGCAGACTCTGAGTTTTAACGAGCCACCCGTGGGAGCCGGGACCGGGAGAGACGAACCGCCGTCCTGCTGGACCGAGGCAGAGCTTGACAACAGGCACTGCTGCCTGGAAACGGTGGGCAAAGGCTTTATTGACCACTGGAGGTCACTTTTTCAATAATGCAGTACAATCCAACTTTATTTTGTCAGTACCTTTCATGCAGGCTGCTTCCGAGCTGCTCAGCAAACCCAACGCAAAGGGAGGGAGAGGAAGGACTTCTCCTCGCGCTGGGGAGCTGGAGGCTGCTCAGCAGCGTGGGGTGCAGAGGAGCTCGTGCTTCAGCGAAGAGCTAGAGGAGGAGAAGAGCAGAAAATGAAGCCTGGATGCTGCTCCCCCGTGCTGTAGATGCACCTTCAGGCTCTTCATGAGCAAATGAGCGTGTTTGGCCCTGGGGGGCTGGAGGAAGGGTGGAGCAGGCAGGAGGGTGCCGGGGCGGGATGGCGGGTCGGCACAGGCGAGGCTGGGTGCCGTGTGGGGAAGGTCAGCCCGCGTTTCTCAGCCAGAGACAGGCAGTTGTTGGGAAATGAAGGCTCCACAGCAGCGTGGTCAGAAATCCAGCTTGCTGCAGCTGTTCGCTTCTCCAAGAGCGAAGGAGCTTCAGAAACCCTGTGATTTGAGCTCGTGAAAGAGCTCGGGTGTGGGCAGGCTCAGGCCGTTTCTGAGCCAGAAATTGTGCTTGAATCGTGCTCCTTTGCTCCCTGCGTGGTGCCGAGCCGTTCCTGGGAGGGGACTGTGACCTCCTGCCTGCACTGCCTGCCTGCTCCAGGCGTCCAGGCGAGGTTTCTGCCCAGGCTGATGCCCCACAAGGGCTTGCTCAGGTGCCTCCTCCCAGCCCTATGCAGGCAAAATCCTGAATGCTCTCCTTGGACAAGAGAAGCTGTGGGGGACTGTTAGAGAGTGTCTTTGGTCACCCCAAAATCCCACGGAGGAGTGAGAAGGGACATCCTGGGACTCTGTGACACCGGCAGCTGCTGCTTTGGTGAAAGAACTGGGGGAATTTCTGTGCTGGGGAGGAGCAGAGTCCCCGAGCACGGGAAGGGATGGAGGTTGGAGGTGGAAAACCCAGCAAAAAGCCTTTGCTGAGGAGTCAGCAGCAGTGGCTGGTGCATGAGCTCTTCTGTCAGACTGCGTGCTTCCCTTGCATGGTGACACATGTTGTCCAGACCTGCTGCTTGTGCTGAGTGGCTTGGGGTGCTGGATGTCCCTGCCATGGATGTGACTTGCAGGAAAGGCACCACTCGTGTGGCAAACCTTTCTGAAAGTTTTCTGACTCCTCTTGAGTTCACAGCCCACAGCTTTGCCCGCGCTGGCGGCACCACGGGCAGGACTGAGCCCCGTTTGCAGGGGGAAGGTCCCCTTGTCCTTCAGCCTGGGGATGGAGCTGTGGAGGTGGATGGTCACCTGGGACACATGGGGCTCTTCTCCTGGGGACAATGTGCAAGCGACCCCCACCTTTCCAGCAGCATTAGGGCCATGAGTACAGGATATCTGCACGTTGGGTGCCTGGACGCATCGCGGGTCCCAGGAAGGGGACAGACTGGTGGTCTTGGACAGAGCACTGAGGGTCTGATCCAGAGCCTTGAGGCCTTGCTGGTTCAGGGCATGCAGGGGACAGGCTTGTTCCGTTTGCATGTCCCTCCATCCCGCTGCCTCCTCTTGCTCCCGTGCTGCCTGTCCCCTCCTGCCTGAATCCTTGCTCTTTGCCCTTTCTCCGGCAGGAA
>NW_010527544.1:8239-8750 GCF_000687285.1 Phaethon lepturus
CCAGAGGCATCCGGCCTGGCACTGGAGGAGTTCTCATGTTTCTTTTTGCCGTGCTGGAAGTCGGTTGGGAAGCTGGTTGTGCCAGATCTGCCATGTGGGAATTGCTTTTCCCTGCTGCCCTTTGGGGACCTGGTGTTCAGGCTTGCCCAGGGCCACGAGTGGCCGTAGGTGGCCTGGAGGGTCCATTGTGTCCAGGCTGCAGACCCCCAAGGCAGATGACAGGGTTGGCTCTTGTGATGTTGCTTTTTAAATTCGCCATCCCCCGATTCTTAATTCTGGAGTAGCTGGTTCAGATGGTGATGTTTCCATCGTCGCCAAAATGACTAGATCTGGGTTTTTTGGCTAACTTGATGTTATCATTCTTCTTTGGGAGGTGGGAAAGGAAAAACTGATTTTCACATCTGTTTCGTCTGCAGCTCAGTGAGGAAGGGGCTGGGTTTGCATGGAAATGTCAGCGTTGTGCTCGGAGACCCTGGGTCTGGGCAGGGGCAGGGGATCGCTGCCGGGCCGC
>NW_010527544.1:8767-14086 GCF_000687285.1 Phaethon lepturus
GTGTGAGGACTGTGAGCGTTTAACTGGCACAGCAGATGGGACTCAAGACACGTCAGAGCAAATATTTAAAGATCCAGTTTTATAAAGCCACTTTTTGGCCTGTTAACCACCCACCCTGCAGCTCCCAGTGTCCACTGCTGTGAACTCCACTGCTGCTCCTGCTGCTCAGCCGCGCTGCTGACCAGCAGGACTCAGCCAACGTGCTGCCTTGGTTTAGTGCTGGATTTTTCTCCTTTTCCCCCAACCCTGGGGTTTTATTTTATTTATTTGTTTGTTTTATTTATGGAAGGGGTTTTCCCGCTCTCGGCAGAGCGGAATGGGAAGTGATTGCTCTAGCAAGGGAGGCTGTACCCCTCTCGCTGCGCAGCCCCATCCCTCTCTCCTTCCTGCACGTGCAACAGCTTTTACTGTCTCAGCCGCTGCTGCTGGAGCAGCAAACGGTGAATCTCTTGTGCCGGAGGCAAGAGCACTCCCCCCCTGTGCTGCCTCCCAGCCCCTGCTCTGGGACAGCCTGGGAGATGGGGATGGAGGGGACGTTGTTGGAGGGGAGCTCTGAGTCTCCCTTTTATCCCTGGTTCCCACCCTACAGGGTTCCTGGGATCAGACAGACTCCAGGGCTCAGCGATATGTGGCCAAATCCTGGTGGATGTCTTCCCGTTGCCTCAAAAGCATTTTGCAAAAGGCTGAACTGAGGAACGTGTCTCCAGGGGGTGGCAAGGCTGGATCTCGTGTCCCCTTTTGCTCCTGAATAGGTCAGGCACAAGTGTCAGGTTCCCAGAAACGATCCTTGACTCATTTACACAGCGTGGAGTGGTCTCTGGTTTGCTCTTCCCTTTGCTGCTCCGTCTTTCAGCCTGGGTCCCATGGAGCCAAGAACTGACGTGGCTGCTAACACGGGCAGCTCTGCTCCTGAATGAGCAAAAGAAAAATAAATAGCATCTCAAATTGCAGCTTGCGTGCAATGGGCCAGATTTCTGCTCTCTTTCCAGCTCTGCAACTCGGAGTAGTTACTTCTGCAGTGAAAGAAAGATGGTAACTGGGCCCAGGGACATTTTGGGATAGACTCAATTTAATCTCCCGGTGCTTCTATTTCTGCCTTGTATTAAACCCTGCTCAAACTCTCCTAGGAGAGTTGCTAACATAACTCACTGGTGTCTCTGCAGTGCTTTGAGATCCTCAGATGTGAGTGGTTACAAAAGCTTTCAATAGCACTTAACTCCTCTGGAACGGAAGTCCAAAGCAAGGGGAAATTCACAACTGATAAGAAAAGCCATGTTGGTGCACTGGGTTAAACCCAGCATTATGCCCTCTAATTATGTAGCGGTGGCCCAGGCTGCTAGAGTAACCGGTGAAGACGGGATGGTTGTGCTCGGCTGGAGGGAACCAGGGCTTGATTTAGCGCCTGTTGAGATCAAGGGGCCTTTGATTTCAATGGGTATTGAATCCGGCACCGCAATATCAAATAGGCTAATCAGATAATAACTTCAGATCGTCTGACATAGATTCGTGTCCCTGAGTTGGGGCAGGCGGAGTAAATTGGGCAGCCAGCTGGGCGAGGCTGTGTGAGCCGGCGGGATGACGAGTCGTCCCTAATGAAATGGGATGTCCAGTAACAGACTGGTGGCAAAGATGGACTGGTAGCTGGGATGGGGTATGGGTCAGGCACCGTCCCTCCAGGCTGGGAGATCCTGTGCCTGTGCCCCTCTCCCACCTTGTTCCTGGGTGGGAACTCATGCAGGAGCTGCTGTGCAGGATAGTGGCTAGAGGAGCTGAAGAGGGAGAGGAATTTGGGGTGATTTTGCATTGTTGAGCCCATGCTTCAAGGCTTCTACAGGCTTCCTGTAGAAAGGAATTTTTTTTTTTTTTCCATTTGCAGCCCTTGGTGCATCAAGTCAGCACCTGAAACCGTTTCTGCTGTCTTCTAAATGGGGAGATTGGGCACAGCAAGAGGCATGCTATGCAGGGAAGCATGTGCTGATGCTCCTCAGGGATGTTAGATCCCCAGGATGCCTGTTTGGGGGTTGTTGTCTTGAGGCTTGAGCTTTCTGATCCTGAATCTGGCTATGCTGGCAGGAAACCTGTTCTGTAGCATGGAGTATGATCCTTTTCCTGGGATCCCCATGGAATTTTGCCCTGCTCTTGCAGGAAGGCGAGACATTTGCAATGTCCTTGATCTCTCCCACTCTGTTCCTGTGGCTTATTAGCACTGGGATTCTTGGTCTTTTTTCATTTGTCAGCGCCTGGGATAGTGTGTGGTGGTGAGCAGAGGCTGGGGAGAGATATTCTGGGGTGAGGTACATATCTACGGTGATTGTAGCATCACCCACCTCTCTGCTACTAAACCTACCTAGCGCTGCGGCTGCTCTGCTGGGGGAGCGGTGGCTGCTGCAATGTGGCCAGCTCTGAAACAGCTCCTCCAGCACATGCCTGCAGCCCAGGGTCTCACCCCGCTTCTGGCCTTGTAGACGAAAGGCTCTGGATGTGCTGCTTCGCATGGGTTGGAGCCTGCAAAGCCCGATTCTTCCGGCTTTGTCTAGCAGTTAGGTTTTAAACCATGAGCTCTAATTCTGAATCTTGTTCTGTTTTGTTTCCCTGTGGTTAGGGAAAAAAAATCGTAGTGCCTTGCTCTGTGTGCATTGTATGATGTCTAAGCAGAGTTTGCACCCCATCCCACGATTGCTCTCCGTGGCTGCAGGAATGTTATCTCTGAGGTCTCCACCTGCCCCGATAAACTTGGCTGGAAGTGGGTCAGTAGGTTTAAAAGTTCTGGGGAGAGATGTTGTGATCGTATCAGCATCATACCATAAAAGAAGCAGGCTGAAGTCAAATTCAAGGCAACAATGAAAACTTGGAGAGGAACGGAGAGAAGAGGCAGCGGATCAGCAGATGCAGAAATCCCTCTGGGTCCTATCAAGTGTTTTGCCAGTGTTAAATGCTGAGTAAAATACAGTGTCTGAGGGATCAGATCACTGGGTATTCCCTCTGGACAGGGAGACCCTGGGTTGAATATTCCTTCAATGAATCATCTTCTGGAGCCGTCAGAGCAGAGATCTGGCATGGGGTTCTTGCTGTGTCCGACTGGCTGCTGGAGGTGGCACTGCTTCCAGGCTATTTGGGCAAGACCACTTGAAGAGGACACATAAATAGCATCATCCAGCTTGCTGCTACTAAAGCTCTGTTTCCTGGATGCTTGAATTCAGCAACAGTAAGCAAGACCCTTCTGGGATGTCCTGAGCGTGCAGCCGGGGTTTACAGGGGAAGGGGCAACCAGAGGGGTTGTGGCAGGAGCGTGTTCTGCTGCTGTTGTCTCCAGCAGGGCTCGGGGGAGACCAGCCCACAAAACTTGCTTCACAAGGCCCACCGAAGGGCTCTTCCAGGTCTTCAGCAGCATGTGGCTGTTTTGCTAGATCCTTCTCTCAGAGCTGAGAGGTGGGTCAGTGGCAGCCAAAAACGTAAAAGATCAATACAGGGGAAAGAACCAACTGCTAAATGACCTTCATGAAAGATGCTGAAGAGCCTGCGTGGCACAGGGATGTGTCAGGCCCATACGAGAGAAATCCTATGAGGAAAGCCTGCAAAGGAGATGGTCCAGTTTGATTTGCTTGCTTGGCTTTTTCTTTTAATCCATCACAGAGACTCTTCCAAAGTGGGGTACAGACGTGAAAAGACTGTCTTATGTTGCAAGAAGAGCATGGTGGGGAGGAGAGGACTGTGCAGCCTTCATGGTGCTGTGCTGATGGGTTGTCTTCTCCCAAGTCTGGTCTGGGGACATGCTGCAAGGAAGAGGTACCCGCTGCCCCTCTCCCTTGTTTTGGGGAGCCATGTGTCAGCTGCAGCTGGTCATGGGGCCTGCTTGGCTGCATTCTTCATTTGGGATCACTTGTCTGTGTGGACAGCGTGAGAGTTGCAGATGCTCCATTTGAAAAAGCTGTAGAATTACTGGGAGAGAGAGCGGGTTTAAATCATATCTCCTCCAATAAACCAGTGCAGGCTGTGTCTCCCTGCCCCATGGGGCATGGGAAAATCCAAACCACCCTTTGCTTTACCGGTCCATACTCAGGTCTGCCCAGCCTTGCGCCAGGACAACGGTTATTTAAACACCGATACTGTTGTCTCGAGCAGTAAGTAAAGCAGGGCTCGCCTGCGCTGGGCTGCTCTGCGACTTCACTGCTTCGAGTACAAACAGCAAGCTGTTCCTGTGCGTGGGCTACCATCGCTGCCAGGAAAGCTATTCTCATTCAGGAGAGAGAAATGAGCTGTGCAAAAAGAAGGCACGTCTCGTATCGATAGGCATCGCCTGCCAGTTCAACAGTACGTGGTGGTACTGCCGCACGGGGCTGGCTCGGTAGGTTTGATACGGGGATGTGTTTGATGTGGGCGACCCTTTGGACTGTGCCGCTGTCGACGGAGCATCGCCCTGGCTGCTGTGGTTAAATCGGTATGAGCGGCCCTGGGTGGGATGCTGCAGCCATTACTTGCATCAGGGACAGAGCGGGTCACTGCGATGTCACACAGTAGAGGCCGCAGGCTCTTGTGTGTCGTGTTGGTGTTAAAAGTGCTGTGCCACTGCTGCTCCCAAGGCATTTTCACCCCTTCCGGCCCAGAGGGAGAAATGGCATAGAGAAGCCTTGGGCTGCTTTTTGGGCTTCCTTAGCGTCTTTAAGGTTTTCCCTTGGGTGGGGAAAGCCTGCTTTCAAACCCCAGTTTGAAGCCTGCTGAGGATGCTGCCCTCACACTGTGCAAGGAAGGGATTTTTTTCAGCCCTTCACTTGCATCTTTCGGGAGGAAACTCCTGGGAGTTTAAAAAGAAACGCTGACACCGACCTTCCTTTCGAAAAATTTCGGCTCCGGGTGGAGGTGTCTGCATGTCGAGCAGAGCCCTTGAAGCTGCCGGCTGGGCGGAGGGTGCCAGAGCCTCTCCGCGCTGTAGCTCGAGGGCTCCGATTTTCGGCAGCGCCGGGCTGGCAGGGCGCCGAGCCGCGGGACGGCTCTGTGGATGCCGGTATCTCCGGCCGATCTGGGATCCGCTGAAGTGTGTCCGCCCCGACGCCAGCCCGTGCTCGGGTCTGCCCTTGGCTGCTTGGAGCGTTGGTGTGCAGACCCTGGGCCTGCTTCGGAGACGGGAGCTGCCTGGGGGATTGCCTTCCCCCCAGTTGGGCGTAGGGGAGCAAGACAAGGGGAGCCGGCTGGGGAAGCGGCGGGATTTTAAGCCATGTCTCTGGGGTGGGAGAGGAAAGCTCGACTCCGGTGTGTGTAGTTTCACCATATTCCCTCTTCCTCCCCCCAGAAAGTCCCCAAAAGCTCCAAGGAGTGGAGCTG
>NW_010527545.1:0-3607 GCF_000687285.1 Phaethon lepturus
GCGCCGGCAGCCTGCTCACAGACCCAGCGCCACCGCGCCAAGACCTCCCCGGCCCCGGCGCCGCGCAGGACCCCCTGCTTCTGCTGAGCACCAAAGCGCCGGGGGCGCGGGAGCACACGCTGCCAAAGCCAGGAGGGAAGGAGGAAACGCTTCCCAGCGACAGCGAGGAGCTCAGCATCTTCTGAAACCTCACCCTTGGCTTGAAAAAACGCCACGGGCGAGCTCCCAAGCCTGGCTTGCCTGCAGAGCGGAGGAGGGCACGGCCTGTAGTGCTTTCCGAAACAGCAGCCGTTGCAGAGTGATCACAAACCACTTCGGCTCCTTCCCTGAAGACGGTCTTTCAAAAATCTTCAAGGCTATTTGCAGTAATAAAATGGCTTTAAAAGGCAAGCTGACAACTCATTGGACAACGCGGCCCTCATCTTCTACACACAGGGAAGAGTTTCAGCATGATGCAATGTGTTAATGTTCAGCATTTTAAAGCAACATTGTTGTATAAATAGAAAACACAAGAGAGCCGAAAATGCCGAATTTTTCCTTAGCGCAGCTCTGTCACTAACGCAGCGGCTGTTCTACTGACTCTGTTAAATCGCATCGTTTAATCCTTCCCGAGACTACCCAAAGCCTACCTTCACGTGTGTTGTCACTGCAACCCAGCAGCGTAGAAGCTGCTGAAAATATGACCCATCTTCGCACATTTGAGCAGGTATTAGGGTTCACCCACAGTACAGCAGCTCACCTTTTTCCCCATCATTTTTAAGCTATGATTTAGCTGCTGTCGGCACTGCTGCTCCCCACCAAGCAGGCTGGAGGGGCAACACCACAGGTTTTACGACACGCTGTTGTCCAAAGCATGGCCACGCTCCTGCAGACAGGTTACAGTTTTAGGGTAAGTTAAAGCAGAAGAGAGAGGCAGTTTCCAGCCAGCGTGGGGCACAGGGCCAAAACAGCACAACAGCCACAGGGCAGCACAGTAATGCAGCGCTCCGGGGCTTTTAATCCAGACCAAGGCTCCATTTGGCTTCTACAGGGCAGCACAGACCAAAAGCCATTACTGCCACGGCTGAGCACAGAAAACCACATCTGAGTCCAACAGCAGCAATTTGGAGAGGAAGCATGAATCAAGGAAATGCCAGAGGACGCAAGAAGAGCCTTAGTCAAAGACTATAGCCAGGGTATTTCACAAGGTTGGCTTGAAACCCCCCAGGACAGGAAGCATCCCACCACCATCACCACCTCAGACCATCTCCATGCTTCAGGGGTCCGGCAACTCAAACCACACGGTCCCATGCAGCCATTATTTTTTACTTTTACCTTTTGTTTTCTCCACAAGTCTTACGGCTCAGGGTAACGCAGTCTGTCAGAGCCAACGCTGCGTATCACAGAAATCCTCCTTCCACTTCCCGAGAGACTGAGCATTACTAACATGCTTTCTCCACGTTACAGCTTTGCAATACGTGCACGTATACCTTTTACTGCACCTTGGCGAAGTGAGCACGTACTACACACACACACACTGTATGGTATGAGTTAGATGTGCTATTGAAACCCGCACAATGGTTAATTTAATTACTAGCTCCTGAACTCTCAGCAGCTTTCACATTAGAAATGACATGATCAATCTCTCTTCATTCTTTCTAAGCGCCAAGGATGGAAAGCTCCATTCAAAGCCACCCCAGGCACAAAGCCAGAAGACTGGAGTCGAGTTTGACCTCGTTTGTCATTATTTCAGTTGAACAAACAGTATCTTTTCCGTAACTATTTATTTGGTAAGAAACTCACCCCACAGAGTTTCAATGAGAAGGATAAATCATGTACAACTTGGGAAGGGAACAGGAGAGTCAGATTTGAGAAATGCCTGAGCTTCTGTCCCTGAAGTGAGCAGCCCGGGCGTGCTTCCACGGCACAGCGGGTGCTTGGGTGTGCAGAACAGCTACGAGGAGAGCAAAAAAATAAATGAAGTGGACTTGTTCTTTGGCACTCCATAAATCCTCCATGCAGACGGGTTTACAATGCAGGTACGAAGGTACGAGATCCTTGCACCGCTAAGCGCTAACCAGCCCTTGGTTAAGGAATGATTCCCATCAGAACTTTACACTTGGGTTGGGACTTTATTTTCTCTCCCCCTCACATACCTTCCCACGCGTGTAGGTGCCTGCAGCGCAGCTTACAGCTGGCAGGCCACTGAATCAGAAATTAGAAATGGAAGAGACGTATGCGGTCATCGGGGCCGGCTCGCGGCCGCGGCGAGATGCTGTTGGCAGCGTGACCCTGCTCCTCACCAGCGCCCGCGCTCTGCGTCCTCCCGTCCAGGCTGGCCGCAGCCGCAACACCTACCGGGGGCTGGATACGCTTTAATGGGAATGTTACATATCTGAACAGTCTCCTCAGAATAATAATGTTCTTATCAAGGAGATTTCTTTGAACTTTAAAGCCCCTACAGCAAAGCACTTCAAGTGTTGAAAAGACGGACATCAGAATGTAAATCTCAAATTGAATCAAACAGCAGCTTATAATAGTTTATGACCAACATGAGTAATCAACTTAAGTGTTCATTAACTGCACTCAGAAACAGAACACTTAATTTATGTTTAAGTTAATTATAGACTACCACAGCTTCCAACAACAGAAGAGGCTATTTAAGCTATGTACTTCTAAATAAGAAAAAATAGTCTTGATTTATTTTAAAGAAGCATTATTCCAAAACACAGATAGGAGGGACCATGACATTCTGCATGACATAAACCACCAAACTCAAGGAAGGTAGCAGCTCTCAGTATCCAAACTAAAAATAAAAATATTGTGATTACTCTGCGAACATGAAGAGACTACAAGAGCCATGTTATTGTCATAGACAGCTTAAAAAATAGTTAAATACTAACAGAAACATGCATCTCGAAAGAGAAACGAAGAAGGTAATTATAATGACACAGCCAATAGAGCTGAGTGAATGCCCTGCTCTCGTCCGTAAAGAGCGAGGATTTTATGTATACGGGGCTGGACGATTCAGCGGAAAACATACCCACTCTGTTTAAAGTGAGGAGCTGCAACAAAACTGGCTTCTGCTCCTATTAAAACAAAGATTTCAGCCTCATCAGTGTCTGTGCTCCAGGCAGCATTTAAAAAGAAAGAAATGCACGAAACCTTAACCCAAACATTGTAAGGCCAGGCTGCCGGGCCCGCGCTACAGCAGCTGGCTCTGCTCAGCACGGCCACGGTCCTGAAAAACCTCTGGGCAAACCTTAGTTCCCCCGCGGCACAGGCGGCCGGCAAAGCCCCCGGCCACGCGGCCGGCGGGTGCCCACCGAGGGGAGGCTCACGGCCCTCGTTTGCCTTCCAGAGTTCGCCGCAGGAGTTCAACAACTGAGACGGGCACCCGAGCAGACACCCACTTGCCTCTCCGTCGGGGAAAACTGCTGCTCGGCAGCCCGTATTTCTGTTCGAACGAAAGCAGAGTGCCTGCGACCCGGCCCGGCCGTCCCGCTCCCCAGCTCACCCGGGCTGACCGGGCTGGTGCTGTAACTGGGAGGCTCCGTTTGCCAAGTTTTTGGCAACTTCACTGAGGGAAATAAAACCATTTGTGCTGAAAACATCCGTCTGTTGGGTA
>NW_010527545.1:3651-17522 GCF_000687285.1 Phaethon lepturus
CTTTTTTCTGCAATCAGCTGATGTAGCCTGAAAAAATAAAAATGATGTATTGTGTTTCTCCCTACAAACTCTGTCCCACCAAAACCTTTTGACCAATATGAGCACAGGACCATCGCCACTGGACGTGCTGGTGATTTATTTCCCAAGAGCAGAACTATCACCTCTACAGCATTTCTGCACACCCTGAGCCAGGAAACAAGTGACTAAGTTTAGCAACCATCAGGCTACTGATAAACCTCTTCTAAATCCCTTTCATCTTCTAGAGCCGTATCTTGAAGGCAGCAGATCATTAAGCATCTGAGTTAGAAGCACCAGCAAACCCAAACTATCACGGTTTTAGCAGCTTTTATTCTGTGGGCTTTTTACCAGCTATTATGGTATGCACAGAAGCAGAAAAGAGCCGTAGCGCTCATCTTCGGGCCACCGCACGGCATACACGTCTCATTTGCGTCGTTACACGACACGGTGAGGGAGGAGGAGGATCTCCGGCTTGGCTGCGCTCCCTTTGTGCGGCCTCCAGCCTGAAACGGTCTTTGATCGGGTGACATCCTGCTCTCAGCAGGCTGAGGCTGCTCTTCCCTCCCTTTGGCTGTCTGATGAAAATAGAGTTTCTTTTTTTATTAAGTGGTTGTATTTGATGACAGGAGCTCTGGAAAAAGACTGCTTGCTTTACAATGACCTACAAAGAACTATACATTTACCCCATATCTGATTTTTTTTAAAGTCATAATCAGTGAGCAGTAATTCCTTGCAGCTCTCCCGGGCAGACTTGTCCCTGTGGGGACCGGAGGAGCGGCAGCACCAGGATCTGAGCAGTAACACTTGGGGACGTTAGACTGAAAAAAAAAAATGTCTGTCAGTGCTTAAAATTCTGGGTTATTTCTGTTCTGCCGTACTGGATCGGGGTTACGTTGATTCATTGTTCAACATACGCTACATTCAAGTTAAAGAATTGTGTTTACTAAAGGCATAACTTTGGCTACCAGTAAAATTCTCTGCCAAATCCTAACACAAATACAGAGGTGTTTCAGGAACACAAGTCCAGACTCCTCTGAATCGTTTATAGTACCTCATTAAATGGGAGAAGAGACACTCTCATCTCTTAACTCTTCAAGCAGAAAAATACTACTTCAGTAGTATTGTGCTATCAGCACAAAGGGGAAAAGGTCCAGCAAGCTTTTCATCTCCATTTCAAACCAACTGACTTTCCCGCAGTTTGCTGATCCCATATCAACACTCGCCTCCACTAAGAACAGTCCCCTTTCTCACGTTCTGCACCGAACCTTTCACGTGCACTTCTACCAATGCTTACATGAGGACTCCGTCAAACAATAAAGCCTTTTCTTCTTTCTTTCCAATGAAAATTTTCTCTTTTTATTAATAAAGTTGTATACTGGTGCAACATCCAAGAAACCACATAACTCTATTCGCCACAACTAAGCAAACCTTCATTACCTTGAAATTACTTGGCAATTTCAAAAGAATTTAACCAATACAAAAAAAGACGACCTCACATCAACCCCACACACTGTTCTCATGCAAACACGACATGGAGACAAGGTGGCTGTAAAATGGGTTTATAACAGCAGGAACTATTGCTCATTTACATTTTGAATAAATAACAGTGAGCTACTGCAACTAGAAGTAACACAGTTGAAGAGAATGCACTCTCTAGCATTAGTTACGGTTCTTAGAAATTGTATTTTTTTTTAATCTTTATTGGGACTGGTATTACCACCAGCCAGCTCTCAAGCCTAATGGCAGGAGACAGGTCTAGACAAGCGAGAAATGAGGACGTTCTCCGGACGTGTGCCAGCTGCAGGAATCTCCCGACCCACCCGATCGAGAGCCCACGCACGCTCAGAGGCGGGTGCCCGCGTGCCGCGAGCGAGGAGCATCCCCGCTGCCGTACTGGAGCGCGGGCGGCCTCGGCAGCAGGTGGGAACAAACGCCTGGTGGCTTGTCCCTCAGTTCTCGCCCACAGACGCACCAGCTAAAGCTATTATGGATGAGAACTTAAGATAAAAAATTATATTGGGAACGGCTGGATTCTCCTCCTTGGACACGGCAGCAGGGCTGTACCTCCATGGGAGGCCACACGCCGGCCACATCGCGCATCCTGACGTCAGATGCGCGTTTAAAGGGCTGCCCAGCTCTGCAAAGCGCAAACCCACTACACAAACTGTTTTCCACAAACCCGCTTCATACGAAGGAGCAAAAAACCAGGCATGAAAAACTTCTCAAAAGAAAGAGAAACCATTCTTCTCAAAAATCCACATCCTGGAGGGACACGCAGCTGCCAACCACCTTGTTGGTCAGAATTGCCTTCAGCAACCCTGGCCTTGCTGGCTAATGAACACTCCACACCCCAAACCAAACTCTTCCTCTGCTTTCACAAACAAGGTTTGCTGGATTATCACAGACAAGAAGCCTGTGGCTAGTAAGGTTCAAGTCCTGGATTTCTGTTCTGTTTCTAGATCAGCATAAACACAGTGGGTCTGAGATGCCTCGTACCAGTGGCAGCTTCCAGAAAGAGACGCAGGACGTCGCCTGGCCCCACCATGAAATGCAAGTGCAGGGTGATGAGCGCAGCACAGCACATCGCTTCCCTCCATCAGCACAGCCTGGGAAAGGCAGTTTATTCACAACCACTTGCTGCTTCTCCATCTGGACACGTTTCTGAAGGTGTGGGAGAGATTCTGTGAAGGTAGCTGGCCCAGCAGACGAACAGATCCGTATCAAGTTGCTAACTTTACAAGCCATGACAAACTGCTGCTTAGCCGTGCCCAGGAAATGATGGATGTCCCACAGGCTGGGCCACCAAGCTGACATTTGCGAGAGGGTTCAAGTCCCTGCTCGGCCAGATGACTTCCTGCATGACAATGATACCTCTGCATTTTTATCCTTCATTTGAAGTCGGAAGACTAGGGCTTCCACATCCTACAGTACTGTGAGGTTAAATGTACTAGGGACTGCAAAGAACTCCAAGGGGTTTGAAGTGACATTGCCAGCGCAGTCGTTTGGCAGACACTGGAGAAAAACCACCTCAAAGGTCCTCTCTGGACTTTACCCAAGGAGCAAGAGTTGGGCTTGTTTTAAAACTTAATCTTACCTGAGTGAATGGCAGTTTGGGAGTTTCTCCCAACCCCAAAGGGATCACCAGTACCATTGCAAGAGTGAACAAATTACATGTTTAC
This sequence comes from Phaethon lepturus, assembly GCF_000687285.1. NCBI lineage: Eukaryota > Metazoa > Chordata > Aves > Phaethontiformes > Phaethontidae > Phaethon > Phaethon lepturus. The sequence goes on from NW_010527545.1 coordinate 6,849, forward strand.
AATTGGAAGAAGGAAGAGGTGGGGTGAAACATCCCCCTCCCCTCACAACCTCTTGTATCTCAGGCAACCTCCACCCCAGCATGAACCCAGAGGGGTACAGCCACATCCCCACAGTTACAGCAAGGCTGCATCACTCGCTGGCTTTCCTGACGCTTCTGCTACACAGAGCCCAGCGAAGCCGGTTCTAGCCGAGGTGCCAGATCCTCCCCGCACTCCTGGCCTCAGCCTCTCAGGAGGGCGACGGCAATGTTGGGACCTGGGGCTCTTGGTGCTCAGGGGATCTGTGCAGAGACTGACTGTTGTCAGTCAAAAGCTGACAACAGTCAAAAGCTACCGAAAAGGGGAGAATCTGGGGTGAGCCACTGCCCACTGCCTGCCGGGGTAAGCAGTACGCCTCCTTATAGCACAGTCACAGGGAGCAGAAAAGCATCTCAGACATTTCACCTTGTTAGGCTGAGTGGCTGAAAATAGCCACAAGATGAAAAACAAACCCGTTGGACAACTTATCCAAACCGAAACGCTGAAGCAAACACCGAGCAGCAAGCTGGAGGCAGGCTGCAGGACGAAGACTAAGCTGTCGGCTGACCGGAGTCATCTGTACGCGGAGCTCCGGAGCGCTGTCAGAAGACAACGCCGCTTGCCGCTGCGGAAGGGACATCTCATCTAGCGCCGGCGGCTTACGCTCCCTCTGTACCCATGGAAAGGAACGGGTGTTTCCAGAGAGCACTTCCTCCACCTAACACAAGTAGATGAAACAAGCAGATGAAGATACCCATCTCTGCAGTGGTGGCACAGGAATAATAGACATTTAGATTAAGCTTCTAAATCACAAACTCAAGGGGTCAAGCCTCACCCTTACTAAGTCACATAAGCACAAAACATTTGTTTCTCCTTTTCCAAGATGGGAAGAAAAAAAAAAAAAAAAGAGGTGGGAGTAAAAATAACAGGACACCCCACCTCCCATTTTTCATACTAACAGCTGTAAGCAAAACTCTTATAGAATTCATCCTGCTGTCTGCAGTGTGGGAGAGGTGTGCCGACTGCCCCCAAATATCCTTTTCCACCTCTTTTTTTAATGATACAACAAATTAAAACAAAAGAGAAACAAGGAAACCTGTTTATCTACAAAACACGGACCACAGATCTTCAGGAAATGGCACAGGCCACAAGAAACCACCAAGAGCAGCATGATCCTGGGTGTGCCGTGCCGTGGGACGCTGGGCAGCCGTGGTGCTGCCTGCACCCGACACAGCCCTGCCTCTTCTCCGGCTGCAGAAGACCACCGAGCCTGCCGCTCCAGCCAGGGCAGCGGCGTTTCACAACCCCACTGCCCTCTCAGCAGCTGCCGAGAGCGTTTTGGATGGCTGGGCGATTTCCAAAGGTTTGCATGAACAAACTGACTGGTCCACTCCAGCGTGGAGACGAGCCTCCAGAAGCAGTTTCAGCACGTGCCAAAGGAAATCACAAGCAGGACGGTGCTCCCACGGTTCTCGGAGGCACACAGGCTCCGCAGCGCTGGAAGCACTCCGCTGGTCCAGGTGGCCCTGGCACCTCTGTGCTCTGCCAGGGCCAGGAGGACAGCACCCATCACCGTGCCACTGAGGGGTCCCTCTGCCTGCAGGGCTGCCGGGTGTGTTGCCATCACCGCTCCCACAAACGCATCAGCATCTGCAAAGTGAGTTCTCACACCCCCCATTTCACACCTTCTGGAGCATCTCCTCCTTTACTCAGAGGGCCTCCAGGACACAGCTTAATTAAACGACGACTCCTAACGCAAGCCTAGCTGCAGGAGTGCCATTTCAAGCCACCATTCCTGTTGGAAGCTGAGGAACCTCTTCATCTTCCCAGCATGGTGGTAGAGGGTTGCAACTCACGCCTCTCAGGACACCCGCAGCCGAAGCCAGCCTGCGGGCAGAAAGGGTTTCCAACGCCTTTTGCCTTGAGGCTTTGTGATCGCTGCCGGTGACATCCTGCTATGGGTCACCTCCAGGGGGGAACCTGGCACCTAAAAAGCCACACTCGCCCTCAGACACCCCGCATATCTGCCATGATGGGGGCTGCTCTGGCCCAGCGTGATCCTGTACCACCAAATCCCTCCAGAGTGTCACCAAGCTGCAGTGTTTTTGTGCCTCGGTCCTGATTTAAGGTGCTGGGGCTTGCCCCAGGGAGGAACCAGCCAATGCCCTCCTGTGCAAGTGTTCACAAGTCACACAGCTAAAAGCATGGGCATAGACAAGTCATTCTTTTCTGATCCTTTCCACAGTTTTTAAAAGAGAAAGATTTCTACTCATGATTTTGCAGTTTGAATAATAGATACACCATGAAATAACAGGGAACACCAAATCACTATCTCCTTTCCAAAATGCTCAGAGATTATCTTCAATCAATCATTTTCACACAAGCACTTTATTCCTGATTTATTATTTATCTTTACTTCCTACAAGCTTAATACCACTGGTGGCAGGTCATGCTCCAGCTGTAGAAATATCAAAAGGAGGAGAAAGTTTTAAGTTCCCAGGAGGACCAGCACAGCCTGTTAACGCGATCGCATTATTCCTTGAGCAATAAGCTGTAGCAGCCCTCGCTGCTAACTAACACACTCCGTAGGCAGGAAGAGCCCTCACATGCAGGATTAAGAAGGAGTAACAGTCAGCAGGCTGACTGTTCTGGAGGTTATCCTCACAATACCTGAAATCCTGGAGCTTTTCAATAATAAGCACAAGTCCTCCAGGCCGGCACAAGACGGCATACTTTGATTTTTGCCTTAAAACTGCAAAGCAGCTAGAACAAAAAACACACTAATAATAGCAACTACTTGGAAAAGGGTATCTTCAGAAATTATTTCCCCCACAAAAAAATTGGGTTTTATCCTGCATCTGCCTATCTATATCAACGAAAAAAACCAACTTTTTTTCTTTGGCTTACTCACACATTAATTATGTACTGGCACTCTTACAAATCTAAACATACGCATTGCTTAGCAGCTTTAATCCTGAATTATTTCTCCCTTCCTGCAATACAAAGCTTAACTTAACTAGTAAAGGGGCAGACTGTTCAAACAAGCAAGCTGTTCATTTGTAATTCAGACAAGGAACATTCTTAAAGTTCTCGTGTTTATTACATTTCTATCCTCCGAGAATCGCAGAATTTCAGGCACCAGAGATCAAAACCTGAAGGAATGAACCTTAAAAACCCAGCCCTTCAGGAAAAAAGATGTAAGAAATACTTAGCTACAAAAACAGTGTCTGTTCTCACAAAAGATGAGGTGCGATTCTGTGTGTGTGTTAAGAAACGTCACCGTTTCCTATCAGATTGCTACTGCTTCCCCTTTCTGAAGGCTGGCTGGGATCAGTAAACCCACCTGGCTGGGATCAGTAAACCCACTTCACCATCCAAGCCCTGGATGAGGTGAAGGGACAGCGCAATTAAGACGACGTAGAGCTCCGTGGTCATATAAAGCGCGCTTACAGAGAAGCACCGCATTTGCCTCTGGGGATCCTGCAGACGTCTCTCATAGCAAAGGTTAGCAACAGACATACCTGCCAGGCAGAGAGGCAACATCTCCCGCTGGTGAGAGAGCAGCTCCAAGGAACACTCGGTGGTTCCCAAAGCCAGCCTGCACAGATGTCCGCGATACACAGCGAGCTAATGCATTTTCCAAAGTGGAAAAAATAGGTTACTTAAAAATAGGTCCATAATCCAAACAAACAAGCATCCCTATACTATTTCATAAAGATAAAACAAGCACACGTACAAAAACACACGCGGTTATCTTAATAACTTCCTTATGTTCCTCTGACAATTTTCATATCGATTGGAGAGCTGGGTACTTCATCTGTCACTGCCAGTACAAATAAGGATTTCAACTGGGCACAGCCGTGCCATCGCTCCGGTTATCGTCTGGCTCCCCAGCAGGGATGGCACAGAAAAGCTCACCTCAACACACAGCTGCACTGACCCCCCTCTGGCAGCTAAATGCTTGACATGTATTTAGTTTTAGTAAGTTAAAATAATAATTCACCAGTAACACTTCCATGCCGGTGCTCGACACTCAGGTCCCAGGTGAGCCACACTGGCACAGCGCTGGTTTTTAACACACAGGCTCGCAGTCTTGAGGCAGAAGCTTCTCAAGCCTCACGTGTGCCGTGGGAGTAACGGAGCAATGGCTTAATTAAAGAGTCCATCCTCTACGCCTGCCTGAGGACCAGCATCAGCTGCTAAGAAATGAACCGGTTATGGCAGTGCCAGAAAATTAATCGCACAGGACTGCAGAGGCAGATTAAAATGAAGGTAAAGGAAAGATTAAAGTCTGCGAGAGACCCACTAGGATCAGATCACACAAGCAAAGGCAGACGGGTCAGCAAGGTGGCCATTGCCTACACACGTGTAAAACATCTCCCAAACTCCAGACGCAAACTAAAGTCCTCAGGGCAGGAGGTGGGCAAACAGAAGGTCCCGAAGGCTGTACTCTGTAACAGGGAGAGCACATCAAAGAGGCCAAAAAGCCACATTATTAATAAGCACTTGACTACGATATAACGAAGGGTGATCAAATCTCCTTTTCCGGCCGTGGACCGGAGGTCTGCCACGCGAGCTGGGAATCCCTTCACCCAAACAGCAGTTAAAGTCCTGTCTCCAGTTCCAGCACGGTCAAGCCTCGGCAGGTATCCGCAGTGCGGGTCCATGCACCCCACCGAAAATGAATCCCAGAGCTGCCCCAGTAAGAACCCCAACAGCCCAGTCTCCAGCTTGCTCTGCCTGCTTAGGAGTTCATTTCTCCCCATCTCGCTTTGTTTTTAAAGCGAAGCTAATTACAGAAGTAAACAGTTGTTTCAACACTAACAGGTTGTGCAATTAGAACATTCAAAAACAAAATGCAAGGCCGATTACATTCGAGCAGCAAAAGGGTCACCAAGCTTGGCACTACATCAGGGCTTGGAGAACTACAACGGGACAAGTGCCACCGCGGGCACCTTTTTTTAATCAGTGCAGCCTCCAAGTGTAATAAGCGGAAGGAGAATTTTTAGAAGCAGAGGGATAACCTCATGGAAAGCTCTTGCCTTTCAGACAATCACCTGCTCATACACCCTCCTTTTAACAAACCCATGTGGAATTACACCAGGATGCCCTTCCACTTCCCTTCCCTCACCAAAAACCAGGTAGATCTTGAAATAAAACTCACTGCAGGGTAGCACAGTTCCCCCTGCAGTACCTGTCCAAAGCACAGCGTGCACCGGACGGACATCTGTCCCCTGCCTGGAGGAAGAGGAGGTGAGAGCATTTAGCAAGGAGAGAATTATGATGAAGCAACACACACCAAGCAGCCCCTGAGCCAGACACTAACTCAGCAGGCAACAGAAAAGCACATTTTTTTTCCGTTTTGCTCCCTTTCAGATGAGGCACTCTCCGTTTCACCACTGCCATCAAAGCAGCACAGACCCTACCGGCCACACGGTAAGGGACATCAGGAGGCTTCATCACGCATTTATTGTTTCGTTTCCTCCTGAGAGGAAAGGGCGGACAGGAGGATTGCTGCTTTGGACTTCCCACGCGTGCACACGTGTATCCCTGCCTCACCTAGGGACAGGCCAAACCCAAAGGCACAGTTTGAAGCAGGATATAAAGAAATATAGAATGGTGGGAGTGCATTCCAGGACTGCACATGTAGGGAGGATCCCGAGTTACACCTTGCTCCGTGCCACGTGTGGTGGCACAGCCAGAGCTGCTCCAGGCTGCCATGGACCGCAGGGGACAGAGAGACGGGGGTGCGGCCCTGAGAAAAGAGGATTCGGCGATGAAGACGCTGAAAAGGCTCAACAACCCCATTCAGCCTCTGCTTCCAGTCACATGCAAGGTCTGTCTTCTCCTCCAGGCATCTCCAGGCCGCTAGACTCGGACAGGACGCGGGGTTACCCGGATCCCAGCGCTGATGCTCAGGTCTGTGCCCCGACAGCCTGGCCCCCTCACGTACGCTTTCCAGGCTGTCAAAGTTAAAGCCAGGTTTTTCTCTCCCCTGGGATGCAGTGAGGGCAAAAGCCGTAAGTGGCTTGGAAAGTCTGAACACGAGCATTACATGTACTTGCACCGGCCCAACTCCTGAGAAAACAAATACCCCCGAGAGCTCACCTCCACCGCTTCGCTCCAGCCCCGCAGCAGCAGACAGCATCCTGGCAGCAGCACTGCGAGCTCCACCAGCAACGCTGCCTGTCTGAAAATACTAACTGGGAGGCACAAGAGGCATGAAGAAAGTTGCTTTCCAAAGTAATAAATAAATAAATAAAATGAGAAGGGAAAAAAAAAAATCCATGCTCCGATCCAGCTGAGCATCACTCCAAGTTTCTGGGCCAAGACAGGAACAGAATCAGCAGGCAGGAGCCAGGAGCTCCCCAGCAGCACTACCAGCCCGAACGCGTGCCCATCCAGCCCTGCTCCTCTTCTGCGTGAGGCTGCAATTCGATGCCAAAAGACAACAATTTCTCCAGCTCTCAGAACGGTGTTTCCTCGAGATGAGTTTCGTTCCTGAATGAAGTACAGGCTGTGCAATCCACTGAGGTTTCTAATCAAGCTAGCAAAGAACATTGACTATTTCCTGGCAGCGTTTTCCAACTATTCTCCAAAACTACTTCCCCCTTGCCCAGCCCAAAGCTGCTACTTGCATGTGCAACTTCTACTCAGCAAAACTGCATACCTAGAAAGAATTAACTGCAGCTAAAGCAAAAGGCACAGTAGCAAAATCCTCCCAGTCCTGGAGACAAAGATCCTTTAAAAAGCCTTGCATCGTAAAGCAGGAAAAGCATCGCAGGCCATTGTATTTCATGCACTCTGACAGGTCTGTGGGAAAGACGGGGTTGTAAGAGTTACCGCAGGGAAGGTGCGTTCCAACAAGCCGGCTCGTGTACCTCCTCCAGGCTGCAGTCCAGGGCAGGCTACAGGACGATTCGGAGGTTTCCAGCACACTAACAGGGCGGATGAAATCACGCAGTGGTTCTGTTCACACAGCACTGGGAGGTTAACAAACATCAGAGAGCAGCCAGATCAGTGGGATCTCAACTACCTGCTTGTATCTTAACATCACCGATTTTGTGCTGATCTCCTGACTTCAGATGATAAGATTTTTTCTAAAGGCAACTCATAAAAACATCTTACTTGCCGCGGTAGATGAAATCAGAGACTCTGGCAAAGGAATAGAGGACAAATGTAGATTTTTGGCGTCATGGTGGCTGACGTAAACTTCAGCACCGTGAAACAAAGGCGCTAACATAACATTCCATTAACTAAGCAACTAGCGATGGTAATATTTATGTTGGTAGATAAAGAAATAACCATCCCGTTTGTGTTCCCATCTTGCAAGATTACCTCATCAAGCTTTCAAAAGACACCACTAAGTCCACATTCTTGTCATATGTCAAAAGATTTCACTGCAAGTTCAAAGTCCAAAAATGATCACTTTCCAAGCTAGAGATTTTGGAGCAAAGGATTGACTTTCAAGAAAACCCCGCATCTTCGAATGATAAGTACAGGAATTCTCAACTGCAGTGCCCGCACACAGCATCCTCATCCAGAAACTTGTGTTTGTTCCGCCCTATCAAATTAATCACGAGGTAAAAGCTTGTGGCCCCCCTTCATCACACTTATTTTGTTAAACATCGATGTTCCTTGTTTTTATGTGTAGCTTAGGCTCGAAGTGCTACAAGCAAACATAGTAACTGAGGATATGCATTCAGGTTTTCTTTTGATATCACCTTAATATTTTTATAACTTGTGTTCTGGTAACACACTGAAGCCCCCCACCCCAGCTGGGGTAAGGATCACACATGTTAAACACCACTTGAACAGGAGCAGAGACCACTCCAGAAATCTTGTGGTTGAGGAATCAAGACAGGGAAGCAGGAGACAGGCGCAGGGAGAATAGAGAAGGAAGGGAAAGAGGAGCTGCTGTGCTATGGCGTTAGTAAATGCCAAACCCTGCCCTGTGCCACCACTGCACCAGGGGGTCCAGCCCCTCACCGGTGACCTGGGCTCTGGCTCCCAGGCACAGCACTGCCCAGGGAACTCGAGGGTCACATCGCCCAGAACACGGGTCGATCTCATCACGCTGCCCAGAGCCCATCTTTTAACTGCTGCAGTAAAGAGAGACAGGGCAAACTCACACCCTAGTCTCTCTCAGCGATGCCAGAACGGGGCCCAGAGGGGACCCCAGACCTCCTCCAGTACAGGCTGAGCACGGCAGATGCGGCCCAGCATCCCTACGATGTGAGATCGCAGAAGGCAATCTCAGTATAAAGTGAAATAAGGCCAGGGGAATACCAGCTTGTACTATTTCCGTACTACTGTACGGAGACAGAGCAGGTATGAATCTAGCAAAGCAGACAGCTGTAGATGAAAGGTACCACTATTAAGGGAACCAGGAATGAATCCCAGTCATCCAAAGCCCCATCCCTTCACAGTCAGTTTTCCTTGGATCTCCCACAAACACACCTGAAGTGCAACCTGAAGGTCCCCAGTGTAAGCAGAAACAATAGCATTCCACCACCCACTCATGCTGGTCTGCACAGAGGACAATCAAGTAAAAAAATTAAGAGCAGCAACCTCCTTGATACCAGTTAATGGGATTTAATGAAAAACAGACTATCAAGCAAGCTTACTATTTTTATTGAGATAAAGTTTAAAAACTTTTGACAAAAAATGGTTGATGGTGCACATAAAGCTTTTGTAAAACATTTGACATAACCCCAGATGATGTTCTGATAGAAAAATGAACAAAACCTGTATTAAATAGGTTAGGCTCCAGGAAATGACAGATTACAGCAAACAACTGGAAAGAGAAAAAAAAACGTACCACCTGAAAGTAATATTTGTAATAATGTCCACAAGGAGCCTCTCTTGCCCCTTTTGGGGGGGTGTACGAAAGATCACAGGGCTGGAAGCCGCAGCTAGACAAATTCATGCTAAAAATATCCGCCAGCGGGTGAAAACAATAACGGCGAGGGTGACTGTCAGCACATCCTGCGCAGCGGCGGGGGGACCGGCCGCCGCCTTCATGACACCGGGTTCTTCTGAAACGTGCTCTAGGGCAAAAACGGGCTGCTGGGAGATTCAGGAGGCTGAGCACCTTTTGGGGTCTGCGCTGCTCAGGGGGTCGGCCTGTGGCGTGGCTGTCCTTCTTGGCTCTAAAACACACAGCACCCCTGTCTCACTGCCTTGCGAAATGGCTCCTGTGCTTTTGAGCGTAACCAAACTTAAATCTGATATAGGCAGGAAAAGATTAAAGATTAAGCACGTACTAGCAATGCTTGCCTTTGAAGAAGTCAAAGCCAGGAGAAAATCTAATTTTCAGTCACCTACTCTAATTTTCCTCCATAGGTAAAGCCACCTGTTTCAAACGCTTACGTAAAAAAAAAAACATTAAAAGAGATCTTAGGAATCAGAAATGTATACTAATACTCAATAAAGCATGCCAATGCATCCCTTGAGTGTGCACAGGAATCTAAGCAACCGAGCGTAATGAGCAAACACTGATGAAACTCACGCTTCTGCTCTCTACAAGCAACACTTCCCTGCACTTCCTGAAAAATTTCACTGTTCCAGGGAAAAGTGACTGGTGCTGTCAATTTTTTTATCATTAAAATCATACCGGGGGGGGGGGGGGAACAAAAACCCTTTCACTTTCGAAAATCCGTCAAAAATGAACTCTTTCACTTTCGAAAATCTGTCAAACATCTACCTCTGCTTCTCGGCAAGAGCCTGTGATACTGCAGACGTGTGTGCAGCCAACACAACCCTCATTTTCTGCTTCCAGTCTGCTTCCAGGGAAAACGTAAAGAAAAAGTGTCATGTGCTATCTGAGGATATTCCCTGCACTGAACTGTGAGCAATGGCTCTAAAAGCTGAAAAGCAAATGTCCAAGTGATCTCAGAGGACGCATTAACTTTAAGCTGCATTAGCAGAGCGCAATGAGCACAGCCGAACTTCCCAGCTACCCCAGCAAGGGATGAGGTGCAGTTACGCAGCGAGTTACCCACCTTCGGCGCAAAAAAATCCCTCACGGACCATGTTCGGCTGCACATTTTGGGTTTCAACCAGTAAACGGCTTCCCCTGCAAGGTGCCATGTGCTGCTCTGCACATTTTTAAACCCAGAAGCAACTAGAACATAGCAGTTGTGAAAAACCAAGAGTAAAGAAAAGTGCATCTTTTACAGGAAAAGCCCACCTGTAGGTGACTTTAGTAAAGAGACCAGGCCTCTGGACTGCTCCCTGCCTCTGCTCAGAGAGAAGAGCAAGTCAGCAGCTGAATCACCAGGGCTGCCACACTTCTGCAGGGCCTCCAAAAATAACTCATCTGGAATTCCTCGGAGGCATAAACCTTGCTTCATCGGGACTGCAGAGATCCAGTTTCCTTAATGGAGTAGACTGGATGTGAACTGGACTAAGGATTTAGGATCACGGATAAAGAATATAAAAAGAAACTTCCTACCGAACAGCTAGCATGCGGTCGGTGTTAAGGAAAACAAGAAAAGTCAGTCGCATAAATCATCACGTCGTCGAGATGAAACAATCTGCCTGCCCAGGAATCAGACACCGCGTTCCCGATCGTTCGCCCGATACTGCGGTTCCAGGGACTTGCCGGGTTCTCACACAGCTCTGCACACAAAGCCGAACGCCTTCTCGGGAGCG
>NW_010527546.1:0-282 GCF_000687285.1 Phaethon lepturus
GAGCCACACAGAGAGTCCCCCTCGTGGATGAAGATGATGGAGGGCTTGTGCTGCCTCGCCAGCTCAAAGAGGTTCTTCACTAGCCTGGCAACAAAGCAGGGGATGGGGTTCTCCACTCAGGGTCCCTCCACAGCACCAATGGCACCTGGAGCCCCTGGCAGCTCTGGGTTGAGGAGCCCCACGCGTTGCCAGCTCCTCCCACCCCAGGAACCCTGCACTGGCACTGAGGAGGCAAGCTCCATGCCAGAAGAGGAGTCACCCCCGGGCTGTGGAGCCTCATGA
>NW_010527546.1:395-599 GCF_000687285.1 Phaethon lepturus
GCAGCAGAGACACGTCCCGGTTGCCAGCTTACTTCTCGCTCTCTCCCAGCCACTTTGACATCAGGTCGGAGGACGACACGGAGAAGAAGGTGGAGTTGTTGGCCTCGGTGGCCACGGCCTTGGCCAAGTAGGACTTGCCGGTGCCAGGGGGTCCAAAGAGCAGGATACCTCGCCAGGGCGTGCGCTTCCCTACAACAGAGGCCA
>NW_010527546.1:722-986 GCF_000687285.1 Phaethon lepturus
TGCTCCCGGTTCCCTCCCCCGTGGGGGAGTGCCAGCCACAGCACTGCCATGACACTCACCAGTAAACAAGTGCGGGAACTTGATGGGCAGGATCACGGCTTCCTTAAGGGCTTCCTTGGCGCCCTCCAGGCCAGCTACGTCACTCCACCGCACGTTGGGCTTCTCCATCATGATGGCACCTGCGAGGGGGTAGCTCTGCTCATGCGGAGACAGGCACTACGCTCCCAACGTCTGCCGAGAGCCGGGCTAGCCAGAGCCCTCCCC
>NW_010527547.1:0-2001 GCF_000687285.1 Phaethon lepturus
GCAACCCCGGGGCCAGCTATTTATAGCCAGCCCCGCCCTGTGATTGGCTGGGGGGAAGGCGCCAACGCCATTGGACAAGAGGAAGGATTTGAAAAGCCCGCCATTCGGCAGGGGTTTGGGGGGAGAAACAAGCAGTTTACACGCTCCGCAGTCCCCTTCTCCCGCGGGAGGCGACGGCGCTCCCGCTTCACTTATTCCCTAGCTCTGCCCCGCCGAGCGCGGCCGGCGGCGGCTGGGCGCTCTGCCACGGCTGTAACCTGGCGGTGGACGCGGAGTTCTATCTCTGGCTCCGCAACAGACGCTTTTATCGACGTCTCTGTCGCGGGCAGTCAGGATTTCAGCCCCCTCGCAAAAGCCTTTTTTGGGAAAAAAAAAAAAAAACACCCCTTCCCTGCACATCCTGCAACACCTCGATAAAACGCTCTCCACCTTTTTTCTTTTTCGCATCCCTCGTTTTTCATTTTTGTTTTCCCATTACGTTGTCACTTAGGCACTATGAGGAACCTCTATTCTCCTGCGCTTACTCTCCATCAGAGGCAACAAAAAACCCACGCCACTTCCATACGAAATCTCTGGGACTAAAGAAGTTATACTTTTCCCTATACAATTTCACTTCAGCTGTGCAAGGCATGAAAAAATTCCATGAAATGTTGTCTCATAAATATCACGGATACGCAGAGTAATCCTTATAGAGCTCTCTGAGTAAACAAGCCGCCCTGGCTTGCGGCCAAATCGTTTGAGAATGACGGCTAACGTTTAAAGGGGACAGCGACATTTTATTAGATAAGGTATAAACTGCATTGGAATAAGTCTGTTATTATTATTTAAAAAAAAAAAGTTATTTATTTCATGTCGGACCGGCAGGGAAAAAAACCCAAAACACTCTAAACACCACGGTGTAGATTTTTCTGTACTTGCTCAAAAACTAGAGCGGAGATTATTAAAACGAGGAAAACTTTAATACCTTTAAAACATGATTAGGTGCTTAACATTCTCTTAATAGACCTGCCCGATGAACCGTCGGGGTAGGACACATACAAGATAACCTAAATCATTCCCGGCACTTTAACGTAACATTTTTCCTACTGTTCAACAGCGTGTGCTAGTCTGGGAACGAAAACAGTGCTAAATGCAAGTACCACTCACCGAACCGAACCAGTGTGAACGACTCTTTTACTGAATATGTGGGTGGCTCTTAAAAGAGCCTTTGGGTTAAAACTGACGATCCGAGACGCTCTACTTGGAGCTGGTGTACTTGGTGACAGCCTTGGTGCCCTCGGACACGGCGTGCTTGGCCAGCTCACGCGGCAGCAGGAGCCGCACAGCCGTCTGGATCTCCCGCGAGGTGATGGTGGAGCGCTTGTTGTAGTGCGCCAGGCGAGAGGCCTCGCCGGCGATGCGCTCGAAGATGTCATTGACGAAAGAGTTCATGATGCCCATGGCCTTGGACGAGATGCCCGTGTCGGGGTGCACCTGCTTCAGCACCTTGTACACGTAGATCGAGTAGCTCTCCTTCCTAGTCTTTCTACGTTTCTTGTCACCCTTCTTCTGCGTCTTGGTGACGGCTTTCTTGGAGCCTTTCTTCGGGGCAGGAGCAGATTTAGCTGGTTCCGGCATTTTACAAGTCTCTTACTACCTGTCTACTGCAGGAACGACGTAAATACAATAGCGGCGACCCCCGTATTTATAGGGACGGCATGCAAATGAGATGACTCAAGGCTGTTCTTATCTATTGGACAATCCGGGTTCATGACGTCAAACGGACCAGAACCTTCCATTGGTCATTTTTTCATCTGTCTTCCTATTGGCTAACTTTACAATCGCAGTCTCCTCCAATCAGAATTCTCACCGAACCCCAGAAGGAAGGGATAAAAAGGCAGGGTGGCGGCTCTCGCTCCATTTCTTCTGTTTTCGCAGCTTTTTTGTTTTTCGCGTAGTTTTTTTTTTAAACTTTGATCCAAAGCATGTCAGGCCGCGGGAAGCAGGGCGGGAAGGCGCGCG
>NW_010527548.1:0-867 GCF_000687285.1 Phaethon lepturus
GACATCGGCTGCGTTTCTGGGCCTGAGCTGGCGCGGGGAGCGCAGCGCTGGGGACTGTCCCTCTCCATTCAGCCCCCGGGACAGAGCCCGGCCGTGGCCCGGGCTGTCCTCTGGCTGTTAATAGCACAGCCCTCTGCTTTTCCTATACATTAGCCATAGGAGCCTCTCTGCCCTCACTAATAATAAGAGATGCTCGCAATTCCTTGTGCTGACCTGGCGCCTGCCTCCGGGGGCAGAGGATTAATGTCCCAGCCAGGCTGTAGCAGCTGAGTAATATTCCCATGGGGAAGAGAAAGCTGCCTTGTGAGCATTCTGCTTATGCCGCTCTTTTATATGTAAGAATGCAGCCTGTATCACATTTCTTTTTATCTCCAAGATGCCTCTATGAACACCATGGCATAGGAGTGGGTTTTTGCTGGAGTTCTGCCTTGCGTGGGAATCTCTGCAGAGTCTTCCCAGACACTCTTTGGTGCTCGAATACAAACAGAGTGAAAATCAGTTAGGTGTACAGGCCTCAAAAAAAGCCATTTTCCTTCTGTATCACTTGGGTCTATTTGTAATCCGTGTAACTTGTCTATAGGATCTCAAACGTTACCGTATCAGTCAGGCTCTTTTAAATGCCTTTAAATAACTTGCTCCCCCCACGCTGGTCACCGCCGGATCACGACCTTAAACCAGTCAGCCTCAAACACAGACAACGCGAGGGGTGTGCGCCGAGGATGACCTGAGCTCGGGCGCGGAGCCCGTGGCTTTGGAAATGATCATGTAAAGGCTGACACCAAATGTCCCCTGTGATATTAGCCAGTGCGGGCGGACGAAGGAGAAGCGGGAGGAGGGATGGCGGCGGGCGCCCGGATCCGCCGCGAT
>NW_010527549.1:0-7124 GCF_000687285.1 Phaethon lepturus
GGAGGAGGGCAGGCTGGAGACCCCGAGCGCGGAGAGGCGCAGGGGCTGAGAGCACCCCAGCAGCGAGCGGGTCTGCTCCGAGACCCGGGACTGTGGGTGTCTTGTGTGCCCAGCTGAGCGACAGGCTGCACGGCTCCCCCCCGGGCAAGCAGAGCTGAGGATGAGGGCTCCTTCCTTCCTCATCCTCAGGAGGATGGGACCAGGGCAATGCCATGGAGACCCACAGCCTTTCCTATTTCCCTTGGGCTGGGGCAGAGGAGTGCCTTCCCTGGGGGTCATTAAACACGAGCTAGTGACCTCCTCGTGTCATCTCTCCTACAGCCACCGCTGTCCCAGACAAGCACATCAGTGTTACTGCTTTGGGGAAAGGCTTACCCAGTTCTGGCCTGGGAGATCCTGTATCTCCCTGATGGTCAACAGCAGCCAGAATTTGTTTCCAGGTCCGTGCTTGCTCCTGACGTCTCCACACCATGTCAGAGAATGCATTTTCAAATCGAAAGAGCAATTGTGTTTGCAGAGATAAAGTGCTAAAGGTCCCCTAACCTGTGGTGCAGAGGAAAGGACAAGGGAAAAGCTCACTTTTGTATTAGATTTCAAATTAAAGACAGACACTGAGGCGCATATCCAAAATGTGAAGGCTCGTCCTGATGCTGGGTGAGTCAAGTTCAGGGTTTCACAGGCAAATTTCTAAGCCTGGGCTGTCTGGGTGGATGAAATGCCTTTTGCCTCAGCTCCATGCTCCTCTCCCAGGAAATAGCAGTCTGCCCCAAACTCTGTCTCGCTGTGGCAAATTCCCCTTTTCTCTGGGAAACCTTATGCCTCCATTTGGCTCCACAGGGTACAATCCTTGTAGTTTTTCTCTCCCTCCCATGACATTTCACTCACCTCTGGATCAGTTATAAAGGACAAATATTCTCTTCTCTTTCCATTGGTTTTCTTTAGGGCTCCACTGGCAGACTGCACCAGGGCCTGCCCATGCCCCGGCCAGCCTCGCACCTCTACCCTATGGCCCTGGGCTGGGGAGGCACAGCAGGTCCTGTCCCTGCCCTTGGAGGCCTCCCCAGGCTGCATTTTGCTCTAATTTTCCCCCTTTTCTTAAATAGATGCATTTTAAAATCCCCCTAGAAATTACGGCAGTTTAATTAATTACAGCTGTTCAGGTTGCATTCACCTACTCGAGCTGGCAGTCACCTCTTCAGGAGCCAGGCGATGCCCGCTTTAGTCATCCCGACTGCCCAAATTCCCCTGCTCCTCTCTCTGCGTCATCCTGCAGCCTCTCACCAGGAGCCTCCACCCCAGCGCTCGCGGCCGTTCCAGGTAAGGACCAGTCTGATGGCATCCATCACACATTTTTTTTTGTGAGGCTTGGGGAGCTGCCAGGCAAAAGGCACTACTACAATTATCTGTAATAATCAACATCTCTGTCTTCTGGTAAGAACACAGCCTGGTTATTACCAGGTGCAGCATCCTGGTTGCTTTATCCTGTGTCATTAGCAGAGCTGTAATACATTATGCCTCTCTGAAGGTCCCACTGTTGCTCCCATCTGCTTCGGTTCTTTTCCAAGTGGAAAAAATACCCTATTCCTGCATATTGCTCATTGTGGCCGGCACAGAGTTATTTCAACAGACGGTAATCTGTCAGCACTGGCAACTCCCTGTGCTGTGCCGGCCGTGATGGACACTGCCAGGAAGCCCCCAGGTCTGAGCATCACGGTGGTCAGAAACTGGCCTCTGCTACTGCATGGCACTTGGAACTAGTCGTGGAGCAGCACGTAACAGGAGATAAATGAGTAATGACAACATTTAATCTTATTTCACGAGTTTGTGGTAAGGACAGGGAGTGTGGGCGTGTGTATTTGCTCACGTAATTCAAGGGTTTTGCGTACTCCGCTGCTCTGGAGCGACCTAACGCAGACAGGCTTCCAGCGGTTCGTCAGGCTGCGGCTGCAACGTAGCGGTGCGGGGGTCCTCCAGATGCAGGCTGTGGCAGAGGCAGCTGAGGCCTCAGAAACACGATCATCGATGCCTGCTTTTCACGAGTTTATGGAAAACAATATTTATTTCAAATGGGGGGAAAGGAGATGTCTTTCCCCAAATATCTGCCCTTCCCCTCCTATTCCCCCTTCTCCTTCATCTTTACAGAGGATTTGGGATTCTCTGTCCTGTAAATCCTGTCCTCCAGCAAGCAGATGGACTGGCTGGGAGCTGGAGGTGTTCACAGCATCTCCCCGAGGGAGAAGACCCCCCTGTGCCGGGTACGGCCATAGCTTGGCCGAAGCCGTGCTGCGCTGCGGGAGCGCAGTGTGACCCTGCTGCTTGGGTTCGTGCCCAGCAGGGCGCTCCGCTTCCAGGCACAATTTCACCGTGATAGAAGCCCCCACAGCTTTTTAGAAAGACACTGAAAGAGGTGCAGACAAATGCCTCCCAAGCACCAAAAGACGAGTCCTTCCATCTAACAAATTCAGCTCTGAGGGGACAAGCACATCCTTGGCTCTCTCTGCGTTTCACTGGGATTTGAGACCTTTCAAACCCTTTGAGATCTCTCAGCTGAGCAGGAGCAGAGCTGAAAATGAGACCCAGCTTGCAACTTAGTCCTCTGCTTAAAACACAAGATGATGTTTCCCCTTTCGTCACCTTTATTTGATGCGTCGAGGCACTAGCCGTGGCATTCAGCGGCATCACGTGGCCGCGCAGCCCTGCGGAGCCCCGAATCTGATACCTGTCGATTAACAATTCTTTTTAACTCCTTTTGCTGCGGTTTGTGCCGAGTGTCAGAGCAGCTGTTCCGGATGGGCAAAAACCTTATTCCTGGGACATCCCTGACTCCAATACACGGACGGGCGAGCTGCTGGCGTGGTGGCACTGCGCGTGGGAGGGAACAGGGCACAAACCCTGCGTAAACGTCCTGCGGGGGAACCTGGGGTTCATCTGCTTCCTCAAACCAATTCCAGGAACTCGTTTTGTGGGATCAGGAAACAAAAATAAAACAAACTCTCGCAGAGACCGGAGAACGTTTTTGTTTTGGTTCAAACCTGGAACATTGTGTAGGATCGTTGCGGATAATTATTTCCCTCGAGGCTTTGCTTTGTGGCACTGACAATTCAGTAGTTATTAGCACAGCGATAACAGCAGCATTAAATCACCCAGCTGAAGCAGCTCCTCCTGCCCAAGTCCCCGAGCTAATCTGTGTGCCCATTGCAAGGCTGGGGCCGTGGGGGGCTGCCTACGCGCGACACACACGCCTGGGTCAAAATGATCAGGTTTGCTGTGAATGCGGGTTAACATTTCCCATTAACGTGTCCCATTATAGACTCCTTCAACAGCTATAAAGTTCAGGACATGACTGAGGCCAGCCAGCTGAGAGTAAAGATTTTGGGTGCTTATATAAAATATTTTCTCAAATCGAAGTGTTTTGGTCTCCAAAGACATTGATTCTTTTAACTAACATTTCATGTTAGTTCTTTTAACATCTGTGTTTCCTTCTCCACTAGCATTGCCTTGAGCTGCCGTCCCCTGCAAATACCTACCTTCACCCACTGCCTGACACGTCAGGAAGGAGAGGTCTTCGTTTTCCTGGGAGCTCCCAAATGGGAACGGCCGTGTCCCCGGCGCTGGCTGCGCCGGGCTCTTTCTGGGAAAGGGTGGCTGTGCAGCCCCGTGGCTGGGTTAGCAGCACTGCACCCAAGCTGGGTGCTTGGGAAGTTCAGCACCAGCTTCAGCATCTCTCCACGCTCCTCACGTAGCTCATCCTTCTCACTCAGCCTTGATGGGCAGCTCGTTTAGTCCTATGGACAGAAAAGACCTCCAAGGCTCAGCATATTTAATAAAAAATGCTGGGAGAAAGTGATCCTCTTTGTTACGCAAATCTGTGATAATCACCTCTCTGGTCTCTAGTGCTTCATAACCTACAAATATTAAACCCATAAAACTTCTGCTGTTAGAGCTGGGGCACCGAGGCTGCATCCGCACGGTGACGGTGAACGCGGAGAAGCTGAATCACGAAGAGGCTGCAGGTGGTTGTGGGGGGCTGCGTTACAGGATTTTGGGCCCTGGGGAACTGCTGAAGTCTGAGTTGTGAGCGGTCGTGGGGAAGTGATTCCCACCTCTGCAGCCCTGCAGCTCAGGGAGGAGCCGGCAGGAAGGTGCTCGGGGCTCCTCAGAGCAGCCTGAGGGCTGACAAGTGCTATTAGAGATGGGGTATGAGTCAGTCTGTTAAAAGCAACAGTTATTGCTGCGCAGAAAGACAAAGGAGGGAGAAGTTCGGTCAAAATTACCTTCACCTGTTCCAGAGTCACAGCCTAGAAGCAAATCGCTTTGGGGCTTTATGGATTAATGTCCTCAGAGATCAAACCCAAGCAAAGAGGCAGCTGTCACAGAACTAAAAAGATGCAAAATCGACCTGGATATGTGCTACACACACATCAAAATGAACTAGTTGGTGGTTTTCTAATCATTCTTGCGAGCAGGGAGCCACCCCTGGAGGGATGCAGCTCCCGGAGAGCCCCAGAGGGACCAGTTCATGGACCTGGACTGCATCGCATCTGTGCCGGTGACGTGGAAGGGAACAGTATATGGTCCCTCCGGAAAAACTTGTGGATGAAGACTGAGGGATTAAGAGGAAGACAATGATACAGTTTTCTGTGGATGAAAACCAATTCAGGCCTGAATACAATGAAGAATTAGGTTCTTAGACCCAGGAACGGGCGAGGCAGCATCTCCCATGGGGGCAGCGGGTGCCGGCCGGGTGGACAGGAAAACCTGCCTGGCTGGTGGTGCCAGCCTTAAGGAGTTCCGACCTCTTGTTGTAGCACCAAGCCTGGGGCAATGCTATCATGGCGAAATTATGTTTCCCCAGCCCCAAGTGAGAGCAGGGATGATTTGTTATTTCCAGGCTCAGTGAGCACAGGCAGCTCTGTGGGTCATCTCAGGCTCCTCTCTTCCCTACCTGGCCAGCGGAGTTGCCTCCTGGCTTTTGAGTAGTTTTCTTTACGATTTGTATAATCTCTTCGAAACACATTTTGTGAAACCTATGATAAACCATCTTGGAAATGCCTTTGGGGCACAGAGAAACTTGATGATTTTTCTTCAGCTACTTAGTATAATTTGAAATTTTAAAGAATGGAAAGTGAAGCCACTTTCAGAAACTGAAAAAAAAAACCCCTTCTGCCCTCCCCTGCTCCCCTGCTGTGTTCAGAGCCTGAGTCCTCAAGGAAAAAGGGGACTCTGTTCGGAGATTAGCAATCAGATGAAAACAGATATCACAAGCTCCAGTGTAAAAACCTGGATTTCTGCAGCAGGGAGCTGCTGTCAGGGTGTATTGTCCCGCTGGTGGCAGGGGCAATGGGGAGCAGCCTTCAGGAGGCACCCTCCTGCCAGCGGCACTAAGCTTTGCCCCACTGAAGAATAGAGGGGCAAGAATTTTTAATACAATAAGAAGTGATATTTGCTGATCTTTCCCCAGAAATATATCATCACACAGTCGTCGCCAAACTAGATTCATCGCCTGGAGCCCAAAGGAAGGAGGTTTCCTGCTACCCCTCGGAGCAGCGACCACGTCGCCTTCTCTCGGCCAGCATTATACAGTTGGCTTTGAATCAAAATATTGCACAGATGGACCAAGGCAGCAGTTGTTTGCTGATGCAGGAGAGCATGAGGAGGTCAGCTTTGGGTCACAGGGTAAATTTTTAATAACAAAGGAGGAACTGGCCTGCTCTTCTTGGAGCTGTGTGACGGATGTTGCCTCCCTGCGCCGAAGGCTCAGTCTCCCATGCCCAGCAGCTGCCTCGTACAGCCAGGAGCACACCAAATTAAGTCACTGCTTCCGAGTACACCTGATTTGTGAACTATCCCTATCAGCATTTTAATAGGTACATCCTTCAGACTCTGTTCCAAGTAGCTCCTAGAAGGGCTTCGCTCTTAGATACGCAGCCTGAATAGTAAAAAAAAAAAAAAAAAAATCACTTTGCAGAAATATGCATTGGACTGATTTGATAAGTGCAGTGAACCAAAACCAAACTGCTGGGGATTTATGCAGCTCTGCAGAGAATAGCAGTGTGGGAAAGGATGCTTTGTGGGGCTCTCGGGGCTGCCACTTTCCCCTCACTCTTAAACCCCCGTTGCTGCAGGCGTTTGGCGTGAGCGAAGCCAAGTGAGTGTGGGGCACAGCGTGTCTTTACAAAGCTTGTGAAAACAAACCTTGTCGTCCTGCGTGCCAAGGGGCTCCCTGCCTTGCCTCGCATCACCAGCAGCGTGGGCTCCAGGCTGGCCGTGCGCGCCGGGAGGGGGCTTAGCTGTGGGAGAAGGAGCCCAAAGTGCCCCTTCCCCTCCCACCGAGCCCAGCGCCCACGGCACCATCCCATGGCACACCCCATGGCCCCTCCAGGGCTGGTGGCATCGCCCACAGCATCGAGTCGGGCTTCACAACCCTTGCTGCCGCCGATAAGCTCTGCCGCCTGCTCCAGTGTGCCCAATCCCGCAGGAATTCTGCCTGGGCCAGCAAAAAGCCAGAGGAGCAGGTGGAGGTGTTGGCTCTCAGGGCAGCACAACGAAGGGGAAGCCTTGAGAGTCCTGGTCTTTCCAGGTCCCCCACTCAGCGTGGAAACCAATGGCTGTAAAAGGAAACTGTAGTTTGGGTAACCGAATCTGAGCCATCCCCAAAACCAGCAAGGCTTGAAGCCGTGCTGAGTGTGAAAAATGACACATCTTCCGACGTGCCTTTTGGGCACCGTCTGCGTCACGCCTGACCTGAATCACCCACCCCAGTGCTCATCCCGAGGACAACACGCGGGGTGGGATACACAGAAATAGGCAGCTCCCAAAAACAGTAATCAGGTGGATGAGGTGCTGGAAGGGCATCCCGGGGGGATAACAGTAGAGATAAGGCTGAGGGTAGACAAAAGCGCTGCATGCAATACAATGAAAGAAGAAAAACCCTGGCAGAATAATTAGGCTGTAATTACAGGTTATTTCAGATTCTGTGACATCTAAATGTCAACCCCGTAACGCTGTAACAACAAGCTCTTGGTACGGCACCGCGCTGCACGCCTGATGAGCGCGGCGCCGGGAGACCCTCTCGCTCCGCGCCCGCTCCCCTTCCAGCTGCGCAGAGCCAGGACGCGCAGCGG
>NW_010527550.1:0-11166 GCF_000687285.1 Phaethon lepturus
GGGGCCCCTGCCAGCCCGCTCGCCCGAAGGCCAGTTCCTTTTTTCATGCCTCAGCACCTTCCTGTAGCACCGCCGGCCCGGAGCACCCCAGGCCAGAAGGGACGCGTGCCTCCGCCCCGCGCAGCCCTGCAGGTGCCCCGGGAGGGCAAGTTACCTTTGCCCGGGGCAGGAGAGCGGGCCAGCCCCCAGGGCTTACGAGCACGATGTTTTTCAGCTACAGCTTTGCAGTTGGTA
Organism: Phaethon lepturus; assembly: GCF_000687285.1. Taxonomy (NCBI): domain Eukaryota; kingdom Metazoa; phylum Chordata; class Aves; order Phaethontiformes; family Phaethontidae; genus Phaethon; species Phaethon lepturus. Next base: position 235 of record NW_010527550.1, read on the forward strand.
GTGAAATACTGAGTCATGCTAAACGCTACCCGGCTATTCCTCACTCTCTGCCCCTTTCTCTCCTTCCCTCAGGAAAGGTGAGTATTGGTTCATTGCGCACCAATATCCAGTTCCCCCAGAGGAACGGGCTGGGAAGGACCCAGCGTGACACCAACGGGGGACGCAGGGCCCAGGTCTGTAGTGGCCAACCAACGGCACTGCATCTTCTGGGAAAAAAGAAAAACACAAAAAAACTTCTCAGGTGTTCACAAATGAACACTGAACCCCTGCCAGGGATAAGCAGAAAAAGCGTGAGCCCCAAAGCTTCCGCATGAAGTTGTGCCGCCTGCAGACATCCTCGCCACCTCGCGCCTCCTCCCATCCAGGTCCCACGGTGGCACACCTAGCCACCCAACCATGCTGCCTGCCTTCCCCACAAACATCACGCATGCCACAGGCCTCTGCCCACTGCAGAAACTCACGCAGAAGCCCCTTGTCAGACCCTCAGCTGACAGACACCATCCCATGGGCACCACCCTGCAAGAACTAAGGGATACTCTGGCTTGCCTGAGCCAGCACAGTACTGCTGCACATTTTTTAGGCACCAGCAGAAACCAGCTACCCACAGCCGATACAGACATCTTGCTAGCTAGGCTCCAGCCAGTCACCAAAACACCTTCACCCTAAGTACTCTCCTCTACACTTCAGCAGCATCTTGTGCCAACCTTCACCAGTGGCACAGCCACCAGGTTTTGGGCCACCGCTTGGGAGATGGTGTTTTACTAAGTCAAAACCCGTAACTTCAGGTATAGTGTTCACAGACGTGCAGATCCAGTCATCACATTTGGCAGCATGTTAGGTGGTAGAGCACAAAGCTCTGCTGCTGCAAGCTGCAGCTTACGTTTGGTGTGAAGGTCGGGGGGTGTCTGCTAGGAGACATCAGGCAACTGTTAGAGCTAAGAGGACAGTAAGTGGCCCCCACTGAAGGAGTGGCTGCAATCACTGGGACCAAAGGCAAACGTGGCTTCTAAGAAAAGCCTGAATCCAAAAAATGCTCTAGCAGGAGGCCTGGGACATCCCACAGGGCAAGTTGAACCTTGTATTCCTGTTCTATTGGCTGTTCTAAGCAGCAAGGATGGTGTTCTGTCAGCAGAGGAACTTGCATTAATGGTGTCTTGTAAATTTTAGTACTTTCAGAAGGGTGTAATGAGAATTTTCAAACCTACAAAGTTGGAAAATACGCTAAAAAGCGGTAACATATTTTTGAAGCCTGACACTCTTTTAATGCTTGGTACGGACAGTGACTTGCAATGAACAATAGCCACTCCAAACCCTCTCCTATAGCTGTGCTCGTCACAAACAGGGGTCTGAGCAGGGCAGGAAAACCAATGTCACAGAACAAAGGAACAAAAGCTGCTTCCACCTGGAGCTTCCTTTTCCAGGCTCCTCTGGAGCCTGTGTTCATGGGTTTGCTTTGCAGATCCTTAGAGCCAGAGCTCTTCCCTCCTCCTGGGATGAGCAAAGCCCTCCTTCCCCACCAACAGAGAAGAAAATCCAGCTATCAGTTTCTTCCTTGCCATTTCTTGCAGGGTGCTGGTTCCCCTCCCCTTGAACAAACATCTCTGCCTACCAGTTAGATCACCATTCTTCAACATCACCTTTCCACAGGGAGAAGGGCCTCGGGGCACTCTGTACATGCAACTTCCATCTGGAGTCATAGAAAGAATAAAGCCAGACTCCAGTCAAAATTTTATTTGGCATAAACCCCACACCACAAGACACCACCTTCCCTTGCCCACTCATGCTCTCTGCATCGCCCCTGCCCTTCCACTGTAGCAAGCTTCTTTCCCACTGGACAAATGGGATGAGTGAACTAATCCAGGCAAAAACAGAGCTTCTTTTCCCAATGTACTTGTGACTTCTCCTTAACTGCCTTCTTAAAGGAAAAGGAATATATCCTGTTGGTTGCTTTCAGCACGGAAGAGCCAGTGCTCACTTCTGTATCTGGAAGTGGTTGTTTAATAATCTAAAGTCAGGCACCTGTTCTAACATCTATATAAATCAACAGCAGATGTGATGAAAACCCTCTAGGCAGCTGAGAAGGAACAACTAGGAGAAACAGTTTTGGTCAGGACTTTATGAAGTGTTTTCCACAAGTAAATCTCAGAGACTGCTGGTGCTTTTGAGTTTTATCTGCATCAGAATTGACCAATTGTGAGTGAGGTATAGCTCTCCATGACAGGCTTTTGACAGCACTTTACCAGCAGCTTTTATGGCATCTGTAGGTTAAACCATGCTTTGAAAGGACTCTACTTCCTTTCAACATCCCGGTATAACCACCTATGCCAAGGGAGTTAATGTGTTGACTTAAAAATCCCAGAGAACAATCGGCAGCAAAGGCACTGCTGGCTCTAATTCTCTATTGAGTGTCCCTAAGATGACTCCTTAATCCAAATTTCCAATTTCCTCCCACGGAGCATGGCTAATACTTGACTTCTTCCACCCTCCACCAGCTGTCCCTGCGCAGATGATGCTCTCCAGGTAAGGCTGTTCCTCATGCACTTGCTGTGAAGAAATCTTACTTTGGATTCCACTAGCATAGTTGGATTTTTCAGCTTGCAGACAGCTTGTCTGCCTGGCCTAACTGACATACTTCTGACCACAGTTTCATCTCACCTAGTTGTCACTTATCAGCATGTTTAGTATTCTTCAGCTCCAAACAATCCATGCCCCTCCCTCACCACTTTCCAGGATCTTTGTATTCTTGTCATTATCTAGTGCTGCCTTTTATTCTTCTTGCTTTTTCTTTTTACTGTCACCTCTCATTACACACCCTGAAGAGAGTGAGTTTCCTGGAAGAAGGCTTATAGAAAAAGATCTTGCCTCACTATCTGACCAAGTAAGGGAGCCAGGAGCTATTTACATGTTTTCTGATAAGCAGTGAGAACGACCTGATGGTCCTGTAAAGTCCACAAGGAATTGGCTTTGTGTTGTTCCGTATTTCTTGCTTGTCTATGCTTGCCCAATTCTAATCAACTAACAGTATTAAACATACCTTTACATACCGTTACAACTATTTGGAGGAAAAAGCAGTATCGTACTCTTGAATTTAGCCATTAAAGAGATTATATTGCCAATACTGAGCACTTAAAAATTATGCAAATGACTTTAAAGTATGACTTTGTACATATTAATTATCAGTTAATTTCTTCCTGAACTATTAGGTTACAGCTGCATCTCATTTCTAAGTTTTTTCATGCAACCATTAGGGCAAAAACTATATTTTATAATATATTATTAATTTTCATTATTTTTTATCAGGACTTCACTTGGGGTTTTGTTGTGGTTTTTTTAATCGGTTTTGTTTGTCAGTTATTTTAAGATTGACACTTTCTTTTGTTAACATAACTTTAAAGATCTGGAATCTTACAAGAAAACCCCAGACTAGAAAATGCCCCCGTCACATACACACACAAAGCAGGAGATGGTTAAGACCAGCGTTTGGCAATGCCACCGAGAGCTCTCACTGCCCTTGCACGGGGTAACTGTGTGAATGGGGGTGCTCAGCACTTTGCTTTCACTGTGGGAAGAGGAGAAGGCAGCCAAAAGCAACCGTTCAGATAAAGCATCAGCAATCCCCAGGTAGCGATCAGCCCTGTAGGAAGCATTAAGAGTAAATCGCGAGCCGACCTAGGCCGTGCAGAGGGAAGGAGGCGGCAGGCTCAGAGGCAGAGCTGCCCGCTGCTCCCCAGGGCCCACATAGCTTGTGGTCCCTTCTGGTAGTCACAAGTCCTGGGTAGGGAAATGCAAGGCAAAACTGGCACATTACTCCCAAACATTTCCCTTTCAATAAGGGACCTTTGCATATTATGAACACAGCAGATTTCTGAGTGTTTCTTGCTCTGTAGCTAAGAGGTATAAAAGTAAGACCAGGCTGCGAGATGACTACTAGTGGAAAACCATTTGCTGCCAGCAATGTGCATGACCACTTCTGAAAACACAGCTGAAACTCTCTCGGAGGCAGATCCTGAGATTTTGACTGTTTTTACTCGGACCACATTCAAATCAGCCTGTGCTGACAACAAACAAAACCAAAACTAAGCCAAGCCACAGCCTTGGGAGAAGATGCAAGCAGCTGTGAGAAGAGAGCAGGCTAACTGCCTCTGCAGAGGCTGCCAGCTGCTTTCAGGGACCAGGTTATTGCTCTGGTGGGAACTCTCCTGTTCCCACTAATTTCATTCTTTAATTTTTCATTAGATACTTGACTTGTTATGACTTTCAAAGTGCCTAATTTCAAGTTTCATCTTACTACCAGCACTTATCAAGCCCTCGCACTTAGAGAATACCTCTAACACACCTGCTTTGAAACTCAGTTTAGATTACCACATAAAAACTACCAATTTGGTCAGCTAAAGTTGGTTGGTTACCTGTCAGTCCTTGACAGTACCACTCATCCTGTCTCTGACATACACCTGGTGCAGTGCCTGTTGCAAGCAGATTAAAGGAATATCTGTTAATTTTTGGTTCTTCTAATTGTTGAAATAAAATCCTGCTATGGACACATTTCCTGAATTTTGAAAAGCTTATCTAGGTGCAGTTTGGACATAACACTGACTTTAAGCACTACAGGTACACCATATGCAGAAAAAACATCCACACAGGGAGCAATCAGATGGCAAGCTTCCTGCCAAAGAGCAAATTCCACCGTCTTGACCCAGATGAGCCTGACACTAATACAGTACCTTGAAGACGGTAAAGTAGAGGCCTGAAACACACGACTCCCCACATCCACCTGCCGCCATACCAAATCTCAGTCCCAATGCTTACATGCGAAAATCCTTCTTAACTTTGTTTTTGCACAATCGTACTCATTCATATTCCGGTGAGCTGCCGACAGAAACGGTGCAAGTTCTGTGCAGTTCTACATGCGATACTTTATTCAGCTAAACATTACTGAACTGTTCTTGCATTTTGCAGCACTCAAGTAGTGCTGCAAAGGGAATACAGAACTCCACAGAGCAGGGCAAGGGGAGCTGAGGAAGCGGTGGGCCATCCTCTGCTACAGGGGCAGGAGATGAAGGAATAAATGAGGAAGCAAGAGGTGTTGACAGCGAGACCTCGGGAACGGGTAAGGTTGCCAAAAGTATTTCTGGGTGCTGGCACTGCTGAAAGGTTGGTGCTCGCTTGCTGCCTATGCGAAAGGGAAGGGCTGGCTGAAGGAAGCCCCAGAAGCTGGCCTTAGGCTGCAGCATCAATCACTCCAGCTGCTGCCTGCAAACAGTATCTGGGGTGAGCACCACAGGCTAGAGTAGCCCAGCTGCCCACTCAGGGACCCTGGGGGACAGGCAGCAGGGCTGACAGATGCACGAAAGGCGCGTGAACTGTGTGGCTCCTAGGCAGGTTGCAAGTGCTGAGGGAAGTAACATTTCGGAGCACTAGGTGCTGCACAAGTGTATCGTAAATAATCACTCCTGTACCACAGACCTCGCAGTTTGAGGGGAAGCATTGCACGCACAGCCCCGTTAAAAGCCTTGACCTTGAAATGGTCCTGAAAGCAGGTCTGCAGAGGAACTAAGCAGCAGAACATTTGCAAGTAGCTGCATTCAAGCGGAAAGACAACCCTCCAGCAGGTCCAACACGGGATTGCCTACCGCTGCACAATTCTGCTGCGCTGCGAAGTGCGGTACCTCTGGGAGGGCAGCTCACCTCTCCACGACCCCAGGCTCAGCCAAGCAGCACAGCGAATTTGAAAACACACTGCACTTGCACTGCAGAAAGAGCCCGCTGGCTTACTCACCTATGAGAGCTCCGCGCGCAGCACCCAGACCGCTCCCCGATCAGCGCTTTCTTGATGCAAAATGGCAGCTGTACTGACAGATGCTAACAAGATGTTTCCCTGTGAAAAAGCAAGGATGCTTGTGAGTTTACTTTAAGACAGTCATTGTCAGCAAAGTCGCTGTAATGCTTTCTAGAGAGCCTGGGAGATTTTTATGCTTGTTCATTACAAGGTCTACCAAGTGCTGCAAAATAGCAAGGGCTGTAGTAACAGCATTACACATTAAGGATGGCTTTAATTAGGTAAACAATATCTATGCAAATGCCAGATAACATCTTCTGCATGAAAGGCAGGGTTGGTTTATTTGCTTCTTATCCTCACAGTATGGAATCTTATTGCTTATGATGATGCAATATTCATTTGGTTAAACTTAATTTAATTACTTTGTGCGGTAATTAAGTGAACATTTCTTAAATAAAAAAACAACAGTATCATCATGAAATATTTCTACCATGGTGGCTCCTAAAATATCTCCATCAGGACTAGATCCCTATTGTTCAAGAGGCTCTGAAAAAAAAATACACAAGAAAAACAGGGCCAGACGACCCCATCTGCCTTATAATGCGAGGAAGGCACTGCTGAATGGCAGGTGCCTGACATGTCTGGAAATGGGAGTAGAGGTGCCTGTCTGGCACTAAAAGCAAATTTTTTCTCAATAATATATTACTTTGAATACCTTGGCCCGGGTGCCATGCCCAACACTACACCGTAAATCAATAAAGCAGCTTTTGTTTCACAGCTTTTCTTTAGCTTTTTCAGTCTGTTTCGTTAAACCCTCAAGCATCAGCCAGTAAATTTATAGTAACGATACTCCCATGTAACCCAAGTCATCGAGAGATAACGTAGCTTGACCGTGGTAGTGGCTAACTAGTGGTTCACCCTTAACTACACTGCTGTCATAACTGTGCTAAGTAGTTGGTCTCCTGTTTGAGGAGGAGTAAACAGATCAGCCCCTTGCTGAGTCACTGGCACAGTCAGAAGAACCCCAACATCCTGCCACTGACAGTGATGCTTAAGGCACGGTGCAGAAGGGAATGGGAGTCTTCGACTTTTCTACATGAGCAGCTTCCCCTGATGTGGTCCGGCCAACCAGGCTTGACTATGGTTTGAGGCAAAAAGCAAGCATTAACTCTAGATTAACAAAGCAGGCATGGAATAAAACTGCTTGATTATGACTATTGCAGAATATCATATGTAAGGTACAATGTTACCTACACACACGCTGAAGAAACAGAAACAACGCCACAGATTGCCAGGACAAAGGTTACCAACACAACTTCAGTTTAGTCCTCCACAGGCCATGTGGCACAGTCTTGATTCCTTATTTCTCCTGCATGAATTTATCAGTGAAGCTCATACCCAGACTCTCCCTTGCAGCTCTCAGGAAGAGATTGCTCCCAGACTCCCTCTTCCAGCTGAACGACAAAGGAAACATTCAGTGTGGGCCAGGAGAACACATACCCTACAGAGAGTTACACAAGCATTTGTGAGACAGCACTGGAATGCCAGCAAACAGGATCTTTGGGTCTAGCCCCAGCTCTGAAGGCAGAGAGCAGCCTAAGTCATCACAAGCAAGAGGCCAAATCATGCCAGCAGGTAGATTTCTTTTGAAAGGTGATAAGGCAAAGCAGATGAACCTCACTGCTTTATAAGCCATGGCTCTATTCCCAGCTCTGTATGCAGCCCACTTGCCGGCAGTTTATCTGCAAAATAGGTGAATGACCATTGCCTCCCTACGGGAAGGATAACTGGCTTTTAGGAGTGTAAATGCTAACAGCAGCAGTGGAGCACGTGGGATTGGACATCACGGACTTCTGTAAACAGTAAACAGTATTATGAGTGTATCTTGCTTCTCCCCCTACACTCGCTCTTCCCTTGTCATTCTGTGGGCTGGCAGGAGACCTGCCAAATGTGTCAGAGCCACATGAAATGCATGACACTTGTGAACCCTGACCTTGTGGCGCCTAGGCTGATGGTCAAGTCTAAGACACAGACCAACCCAAAATGAAATGATGAAGGTCCTACCCAGGCCATAAGGGACTGCAGATCTGCTCTCAGTGTGTTTGTTTATTCTGTGATTTTTAAATTGGAAAAAAACCCTGTAGTAACAACAAAGCTTTTGAATTCTCTGCTACGTATAGCAATTCTCTTATATCTGCACCCTGCATGTGCTTGTTGATGTCAACGCCCTGTAACCGAAACCCACTGCCATCTATCACACACAAGTCCTCATTATGTTGCATAACAAATTACCTTTGTTGCCTAACAGAATGGCACAGTAGATTTTGTTGTTGCCTTGTGTAAACTTTAGTCTTGCGAATTCCATTTTGCACTGACGCATTGCTTCTGCCTGACAAGTGCTTTCATTTCTGTTGTTAAGCACTGAGCTTCATGATACTCGGGCAGCCACAGATCCTGAAAAACAAGTTGAGAGATGCATAAATACGCCATCACTATGTCTGCAAAACAATCGGCCACGTGGATCCTGATCACTGCCGTAACACTGGGCTTAGAGGCTGCAGCTACACATCCTGGGAGGCAGCACCACGCATATTCATGGCTAGTGGTCATCTGATGTTTTCAGTCACAAGAAAAAAACAGTAGCATAAAGAAACAAAGAAAGTGGCAGAACAGCAAAGGAATTTTAAACCAACAAAGAATTCATGGTGTTGGCATTTTAATGTAATACTATTGCCTTTTTAATGGATTTATCCAACTGCATTACATTACCTTTTGTTTTCAGTCTTTAATTACTGTTTTTAACTTAATAGTATTAGTTGCAATGCTCATCTGTTAAAGAACAAAGTGTGAAAAATGTTAACAAATCCATCCATATGATTAGAAAATGTTAAACCTCACTAGACACTTCTTCTGAGTCGTCTTTATATATGTTCAGCACATATTTCAGGGGAAGGAAAACATTTATTGCCAGGCTTCAAACAGTGTTTCCTTTCTTAAAACGTTTTAGTTGGCAGCTTTTTCTGTTGGCATACGACCAATACTCTGTGTAAGTGGAAAAACAGTGGTGATATCTACAGGCCAGATTTTGCCACTTCTTATAACGAGTAATGCTATCTTATTTTCATATGTGCTGGCCATACCCTCTACTCAGAGCACTACTGGAGGTTCACTGATAGCTGCTCTCTACTTTCCCTGGACAAAATCCAAAGAGGAAGAAACCCCAGTCATTTACAGAAGCAAACTTCAGTGAAGTCTGAGAGTTGGCCTGTTGGGATAACCTTAAATAAGGGTAACAAAATCTGGATGCCAGCTTATTTGAAGACACACATATTTTGACGTCTCCTCCTACTCCTTGAGAAACACACATTTCAGTCTCCAAAATACAGTCATCTCTGACGCACTCTCCAAATCGTTCAGCAATAGGTGAACCTGCTTTTTCATCAGTGCTCCTATCTGTCCTAAATGAGTATCATTTCCACTGCTCACCCCATCTCATACATCGCCAAGCAACAGTCATCAAATAAATCATTGGAGACATTGTTGGACGATGTGTGAATGAGTTACTGCTGAGGGACTGGGTTTTGTCTCTGTTTATTGGCTGTAGTTAGAAACACTTCAAGCCAAATTTCAATTACAGAGGATAAAATAAAGGCTAGCTCAGTGTGGGCTTTTTAAGACATAATTGTACTTCAGTAAAGTAGTAAGACATGGTTGTTTTCAGATGTTGCTGCTCACAGTTGATGGCGCTAATACAAAATCTACCTGGGTATTACTGTAAACAGCTTCTTAAAACCTTCATGGGAACACGTAGCAGTGGTCAAAGGTGGAAACAAGGTGTCTGGATGCCTGAGGTACAGTTCAGTGAAAAAGTAAAATAACTTTGTAGGATCCTGAGATACGTGAGCACCTTACAGCTATCATTATGTGAAATTGTACAGCTACTCTTTCAGCTTACGGAAAAAAATCATGAGCAGTGCTAAGTGGTTCTAGGAAGGAAGGGCAGGAGATTACAGCCCTGCCTGCTTCAGGGTAAACCACCAGCCCTCAAGCTGTTGGCTACTTCATCTTCACAACGATGCTGTTGATACAGTGCCTGGGAAAATTCAAATGAAGAGTGAAGGACCAGGACTTTTCAGGACAGAGAAGTGGGTAAGAGAAGACTTGATAAAAGCACACCCTGCAATGAATAGGATCAATGCAAGATACGGGAGCTTGGCTCTTTCCTGTCTTGGTCTTTGAACACAGGGTTAGGCATGGAAATGGAAGAGTGGAAAATTCAAGTTCTGAGGAAAGGAAATACTTTTTCACACAGAAATTTAAGGTGAGTCTAGAGAGAGTCTAGACATTAGCAGGAGCGGATAGTAACTCAAGTCCTGTGTATGCTTAACATGTTTTGACACTAACACATACTGTTTCAGTCCCTGTTGTCAGCTCTGGGCTGACTGGTTACCCCCTTTTAATAATACAAGAACAAGACAACTTCAATATAATTTGAAAGGCAACATTTTAAATTACAAAATCCCTTTCCATACAGCACATAATTAACCTATGGAACTCATTCCCACAAGATTTAAATTGAGCTGAGACTCCTCTGCATCCAAAAAAGGATTGGATGTGTATTTATAAACTGGCCCGATTCCACTTGGGGCAAGGGCAGTAAACATTCAATTAGGTACTCGTAAATGATCCTTTTAAACCCCCTTGGAGTACATGCCAGAAGGCCTAAGGACCTCAGCAATGAGGAAATGCAGTGTGACATACCCAAGAGGCAGTAATTCACCGGTGCTGTATCTTAACACTCGATTTCTCTTCAACAAAAGGTGTAGCTGAAATTTCAGCTCCACTGAAGCTGGCAGCAACGCCCTGGGGACTCCACCTGCAGCTTTGACTAGCCTATGCGCCGAGTGTGACACGGCGTATGCACAGAGCGTGGTAACGCACAACGACTCGTACTTGCCTATGACCGAGGTTTTCTTACACCTGCTGACCTCATGAAGTGTTAAGATTCGGAGTCCTTTTGTTGTCCAGCAGCTCCAAGTAGAGTCAGGGCCCCTCTGTACCGGACACTTTACAAATACACTTGAGATTAATTCTAAAATCCTGTCTATATATGTATATATTTATTCTATTTTACCGGCGATGTCAGCAGAGCCGCC
>NW_010527551.1:0-250 GCF_000687285.1 Phaethon lepturus
TACAGCCGAGACCTCAGGAGGAGGACAGCCACCGGTGAGCGGGCTTCAGCAACGGCTGACAGTGACAAAGAAAAAGACTGGGACCCATCGCGCTGTAAATAGAAAAAGGTCCCAACAAGCGGATGCGCCCGGTGCCGTTTGGTAACGCCCTGAACAGAGCCGTGCACGAGGTGCACGCTGGTGATGGAGCGTGCACCCAAACCTCACCACGTGCCCAGCGGCTGCCGCACCACCCCGCCAGGCCGGGGCC
>NW_010527551.1:354-623 GCF_000687285.1 Phaethon lepturus
AGCGAGAGGAGGGGAAAGCATTGTACAGCTTCAAGATTATCACAGGACATGAAAATTGTCTCCCATTGCACTCTAATCCATAACGGTAGAGGCAAAAGATCAGCCCCACTCAGAAAAACACCATAAACCCCCCCGAAAAGACTGACAGCTCGACAGCATGACAGATTGATTAGCTGCAAAAATATGAGCAAGCCACATAATTTAACTCTCCTCCGTTTATAGTACAGCAGAGCAAACCCAGGGTGGGCTGTGCCAAGCGCTGCCGCCTT
>NW_010527551.1:769-1189 GCF_000687285.1 Phaethon lepturus
CGCCGAGCCGGGACCCAGTCCCTGCTCCTGAGCTATTTTCCAAAGCAGAGCAATCTTCCATCCCCCAGACCTCGATGCCTGGCTCTGTGGGAACCTCCATCTGCCAAGCCCACTCTCTGGAAAGTAGACTGCTTTCTTTTTAAAAATTTTTTTTTTCGGTGCAGAAAAAGCTGATACTCAACTCGATTTATTCCTGTAATATAGAGTATTTGTTTGGAAATGCTCCAGCATAATAACTGGAGATATTCTGATGCTGAACGTAGAGGAAGCAGATTTACTGAACCCCACCGAGGCCAACACGTAGGTGCTCCCGACCCTGGACAGCCGTAGTGGTGGAGAGAGAAGAACACTACGCAGTACATCTGAGGTATTGATGCCGAGGCGTGAACAACCTTACGCGTGAGACTCGCTAGAACGTCT
>NW_010527552.1:0-13954 GCF_000687285.1 Phaethon lepturus
ATTAAACTAATTTCCCCAAGTCAAGTCTGTTCTGCCCGTGATGGTAAGCCATCTGGTGAGCCATCTCTCTCCGTCCTTATCTCGACCCACAAGCTTTTCATTCTACTCTTCCCTCCCCTGTCCAGCTGAGGAGGGGAGCGACACAGCGGCTTTGGTGGGTACCTGGCATCCAGCCAGGGTCAACCCACCATGCTTTTAAATACAGGATTTTGAAGACTGGTGGGTTTTTTTGGTTTTTTTGTGTGTTTTGTTTTTTTTTAATGTACTGGTTTTGTCATTTATTTTCAAGACTTCTTTGAAATACACTGTCACTTACTCTTCTTTCACTTACTACCCTTTCTCCTCTTTCGACCCATCTTTCCTCATCTCCTTCTCTAATACCTCATCTCTGCTACCTTCTTGCTCTTTTAAGCCTCGGAACCTGATCTTACTCCTGACGTGTATCTTCTTCCATTGCAACAGAAAGCATTGGCTCAGCCTCAAGAATGTGGGATTCTAGGAACTCCTCTGAATATTTGCACATACCATTTTTTTTAACTAATATATAATGTGTAAGCTACATAAAAAACAAAGCCATTCTAAGAACTTAATTCTTTCTCCCAGCACATTTCAAATAGAAATATAACAGCCTCAAAAAAAAAAAAAAAAATCACAGACAACCCTATTCAGTAGAGTGTTATTCTAGCACAGATACACTGTAGTATCACTATAGGAAAAACACCTTCTGATCTGAATTAATAATTTTAATGACAATAATACTTAGCATCTGAAGGAAAAAGAACCAGTGCATATTCATGGTCTGTGATATTATGGTAAAACAGATGCACATAGACCTGATGAAAGTTGTTATGCATTGGAATTTCACAATTTCAAATTGATGCAACAGGCAATTTTTTATTTTGCAAGGAATGACAACAGCAGTAGAAACACAGGGATCTGCATTGAAAGTTTTTTAACATTTTCAGGCTATTTTAAAGCATTTACACATGCAGAGACAGACTACGCTTTCTGGATGATTTAAGCCTTTAATTTGCCCTGCTCAGCAATAGCTACTGAGCGACCTCTTGTGTTGAAACGTCTGAGCAGTTTCTTACTTGTTTTCTTTTTTCTAAATATATTAAATCAACATAAGGCCAGCAATGCAAAATGAAGACCCCAAAAAGTCAGCACCATCAATGTCATTACAATGCCTGCAGATGGCATTTGTACTGATTCATTTTACCTACTCGTATTGTGTACTGAAGAATTTACCTCTGAAGCTAATAGGATAGGTAGTCAAAACCAACGTGCAATGGCTACTATCATGCAACCCTCTGCACCACTTTTGTGGTCAGCACTGTGAAAAAGACATGTGATCAACTTTTTGCACATTATTGCCACTGTATTAAAATAAGCAGAGGAAAGAAAAGAAAACCATGATCTATTAGTCTAATGAAAGGGGATGAAATCAAAATATGATATAAAACTCATTTGCAACTTGTCAGAGAGGGCAAAACCAAACCACCAATAAAAGACAAAATTACTTTTATTAACCAGCATTTAAGACCAATACTGTCAACCACTGCTAGATATGTCAAGGAGCTTAACACAATCTAAGAAGTGCACAGCCCTGAGATCTCCGATTTCAAACTTTCTGTAGTCCCAATGAAGTAAGACTGAAAGTAGATACACTTTCTCAGCTTTGGAGTACTAATTCTGTACCTGCAAGACTAGCTTTTGTTTTTCACAGTATCTACACTTTGATATTTAGAAATACATACATAAATATAATCGCAGCATGCTATCCAACTCCAGAAAAGGTTGGGCAATCTGTTTTCATTTCAGGAAAGCAGTGACATTCATCATTCCGACTGAAAAGGAACCGAAGTGTGACTGTTCGGTTGATAGAGTAACTGATCGAAATTGCTTAATGAACAAGCCAAAGAGCAAGATCAACAAACAAAAGTATTGTAGAACAGAAAAAGAATTGGTGAGAGATCTGGCCACGAGATGTCACTCTCTACTTTGTGGCAACTTGGAAATTCATTAGTGTAACTTTCCTCTCAGAGGTTTCAAAAGCAGGAGTACAGCCAGTAAAATTAGCTATGTTAAATTGAGGTCAGGTAAAGGAGAACTGCTTAACGTGTCATTTCTGTAGCTGTGTGTTTAACTTCTGTACCTGTGTTGTAAAATTACTGTTCTGTATGCTGTGAAGCCAAAGCAGCCTCCAAGCAGCCTCTGAATATGTTCCCCCAAGTCTAAACAAAGAACAACTAGTTCAACTAAAGCTTACTGTTATAACATACGTTACTCTTACTTACACCAATGTAGCAAATTGCTTTGAATTTTGTGGCCTATTAGAAGGAAACCATCGTTATGTGTTGAGCTCTTATGACTCTGCATACAGCAAGCTACCTGTATGTGCTACAGTATCTATACAGATAGATAGCTTAACCCAGTAAGTTTTGAGAGTTTCTTCAGCTAGCTTGAGTTAAAACTTGATCAGGCCCTGTGGCCTAGTAAGGTTTCACTTCTTTGTTCTGCAGAACACCACTAACATCTTTAATAACCACTAGCATGCACAATCATTCTTATACCGCTAGCATGTAAAATAATTTTTGTACTTCATATATCTAACCAGGCACCTGTTGGAGCAGACCAAAAAGATCGGAGCTGGAGTTTTAGGATTAAAATCTGTAACCACCATAAATACACACTTATAAAGGAAAGAAAGAAGTGGAAGCTCAAAACAAACCTATGATGAAAGAAAATTCCTAGGAATGAAAGATTTTATGTAAGTATTAGATGAAATGCATAAATTAATCAGAAACTATCCTGAGATAGCTGATAGAGAAAAACTCATTACCTTATTATGTGTTAAGGTTATCCTCAGGTCTGGTTTTATGATACCATATGCTGTCAGTAGATCTTGGACTTTTTTCAGTTCTTCCTTACATTTTCTATTTGTTGAGTAAAACTGCTTTCTCACAGGAAGATTCTTGAACAAGTTGAGGACTGTTACTGTAGTACCTGCAAGCACGTGACAAAAAACAAGTAGAAATTACACCAAAAACATACCACTGACGAGATATTGAGGAAACTTCATTTATACTTGAAGAGACCTGTCTGTATGCTCCTGCATATAAACCCCAGTAACACTAAATTAGAGTATATTAGCATGAGAAGAAATATACCAAATTAGCAGTCATCCTCCCCCAAAAAAGTATGTATAGATCTGAAGAGCTGCGATTCCCGTCCTTTATTCAGAGTTGACTGCAGCATTAAACTTTCTTTCATACACAACTGACAATAGCAAGAATCAGCACTAAAGCTGAAGACTCTTTCATTGCATATTAAGTTAACTTTCATTAGTAAAATGGTTAACAGACTAGAATCTATTCAGACATATCTGGAGGCAATGGAACACTGAGGTCCATTAAGGCCCTTTACAAGCATTTGCTTTAGGGTAGTACCTGAAGAGCCAGATATCTCTGTTCAAGGCATAGTACATACTAAGAGGAGGAATATTCATCTACCAACACAATCACATAAATTCCTAGCCCATAAGTGTATTGCAAAGTATTAAATATATGTAACAGAATTCAGTCAATCACACAACAATTTTGACAAAAGATAAAGCAATGCAACCCACAGGTTTTCTGGCTGTGGAAAATACTACAGCCTAGATCTTAAAAAGACTCCCTGGTTAAATTTAGTTAAAATTAGAGTTCTCAGCTTCAGGTCTTTCTTAAGTATTTGCCCGTTGACTAGCCCTCGGCAGCTTCTGCTGGCTTAATGGCTCCCTGCGACCAGTTCGTGCTGGGGAGGAAGGATGCCGGGTTGCGAGTCAGCTCGCCGTTGTCGTATAAGCACTGCAGCCGGCTGCAGGGCAGCTTGTGGGCACAATATTGACAAGCAGTCGCTGTGGCTCAGCTGGGAAAAGCTCACACTCCCTTGTCACAAGAAAGGAGGACACGTCTTCCGGGAATACACCAGCTGGAGTGTAACACAAGGACACGGTGTGGTCTTAACGGTCCTCACTGAGCAACAATCTGCTGAGCGGAGCACGAAGTAGAGCAGATGCTACCTCAAACCTACAACACGTCTGAACAATCAAGGCTGCCTCTGAGGTGAGGGCAACCTTTAATCTTTCACACAAACATGCAGACAGATTTCTAGTGACACACCCTTCCTGCAGGTTAGAAAGAACTGTGACTTTGCCTGGTCCTACAGCTGCACTGCTTCCAGCAACTCCCTTGTATAGCAGCAGGGCAACTCTTCCTACTTTAAGCAAGGATTTTGCTATGTACAGAAACATTATTTTGGTCCTGAACAAATCTTTCATATACTTATAAAAGATATATACTTCCAGTCTGCCTGGACCTGGGGCATTGAATTTTTATAGATTTATTTCCACTGTCAGCTTGAAGGAGTGAGTCAGAGAAGGAGAAACTAGTTTATAATTACAATCTAAAGCAACTTCCAAGACATATTATTTCTTACAATCATAACACATTCTCAGTTGACAGACATAAGGCAAGAAATGTTTACAGCTGCAAAGATTTCATACTCAACCTTCAAGTACAGAACAGGTATTTCAACATCAAATAGAGCCTCAGAGAAACAAAATACTTCTGTTACAGTGCAACACCAGAAAAAAAAGATATCTTACCTTGCCCAAGATGGGAAGGCTTTTCAGAAGTTATATGCCCATTGCTATCCAAAGCATACTGAATGCTGAAATCATCATCAGCTGTCTTTGTTGTGATCAAAACCTGAAAGGAGTGATTAAAAAAAAAAAAATTTTAATCGAGGATTCACAAAGTTCAGAATGAGCTTAGATAAGCTTTGCTACCACTCTTACCATTGTGGTATTTTAGTCACCATAATTACATTTAATTTATAAATTTTTTCTTCTACAGGTGTTTCTCACCATCACAGAAACATTCTGCATTATTACTCATTTTTCCATCCATTTAACTAAAAGGCAAGCATTTCTATCGCACTAATACGTGAAGCACAGCAATCCCTACTACCTACAACACACGCTCCTGTATGTTCTAAACACAGGTTAAACAAACAACTAAATCAATTGATAATTTCGCATTTTCATCCAAAGGCATACTATGACAACTTCTTAAATTCATGTGAGATTCCACAAACATAACAACTACTATCAAACAAACCGTATATTATCTTTCCACACCCAAATATATCTAGCAATCAGTAGTAGCATGTTTTGTAAGCTATTAAGGTAATACACAGATTGGCTTTAGCAAGACCTGTCACACACCAGAAGTTCAATAAAACTACAATTCCCTGAATTCAGGCATCCATACTTTGAACAGTAGAGCCACTGCACTTTAACCAACTGAAAGGCATAAAAGTTGTCACACATATAGAGTTTCAGGATATTTTGGTTTATTTTAGTGTCTCATATGAATCACTCAGAATTCAGCCATGCCTCTGGAGAGAAAAAACAATAATTGATTAATTGGAAATGACAACGTTACAGACCTACTTAGGGGCCAATAATAAAGCACCTCTTAACTGAAACTTCAGGGGGCAGTTCAGGTAGCCAGAATGCAATTAATGCCAGGAGTTTAATCAACATAATTATGATCTGAGGATTAAAGTAATACCTATTAAAGTACTTAATACACTCAGGTCACCTCCCATCTCTTAGGAAACATAGCACAGAGCTGATTAAATGCTCAAAACAGATGGCACCCTGCTCTGACAACTCATTAGAAGGAACCAAGGATTGAGGTCTGTCATCATCTGTCAAAACACCAACTCTTTTGAAAGCATCTTTGGAAATCTCCATCCAAACACACAACCCGCTCTTGCTTAGTGCAAGGTGAATGTAGCCCAAGGTAGCAAGGAGTCAAGCTCTAACATGTCTCCTGACCTTGACAGTTGATAGTTCCAATCAGACACAGATATCAGTATCTTCTTGCAGGATCTAATCCTTTGCAGACTTAGAAAGAAGAATCCAAAATTTGACCTTGGCACAGCACAAATACAAAAAGGCAAAACATAATGGAAGAGGTAGATGCTGTGCCCTTAATAGCCTGAACACTCTTCAGATGGCTTTGAATCAACTTACTTATTTTCAGTCAACAAGTTAAATCCTACGTATCAGTACACTGTCAGTCCTCAGCACAAACATATGGATCAGCCTCAGACAGGCCAGGAAGCCAGGTTCCTGTTTACTCATACGGACAACAAAGTTTCTGCAACTGCAGTCATACACAAGTCAAGGAGCAATATGGAGCCCAGCAAGGTCCCGTGACTGCTGATCACCTAGATAACATCAAAGCAGAAAATCCTTACTGGAATGGTAGCTATGTGGGCCATCAGTTCCCTGAAGTGATTTCTCCTGGCCACCATCTGCTGTTCCTTATTTCGATTTACCCTAATTCAAGTAGCAAACTCAGCCATACTCTTTGACATTATATTTCCTGACAAGACTAAAGAGGATAACCCAGTGTTCTGAGGAATCATGTATCTATACCTTGATAGAAGAGAAAACACTAAGCAGTCTGTCTCTGACCTATTCTGACTAAGGAAGATAAATAGAGCACTGCTGTAACCAGTGTGACAGAAAGGCAGGACTGACGCTAACAAGAAATCTGTACTGCTTCCTAACCATATGACATGACTTCTGGGGAGGAGGGGAAAGGCAGTATACACAAGTATAAATTCTTTTGAAAACATATCTCTGGCAGGCTGCTAGAACAATTTAAAGTTTTGCACTGATATTTTAAAAAAGCTTCACAAACACACATACAAAAAAATCACAATACAAAGACTAGACATGTTTATAGCAACTGCTCACCTCTGATATGCAGCAAATTGATCCCAAAGCTTCCCCACGGAAACCGTATGTTGTCAACCTTTCAAGGTCCTCAGAAGAGCTTATTTTTGAGGTGTAGTGTTTAATTGCCATAACTGGAACATCAGCAACCTTGATTCCATTGCCATTGTCTCTCACTTCTATTTTGTTAAACCCATAATTCTCCTGAAAAAGAACAAAACGTAAAGGAGCACTAAAACAGACAAATGAATTAAGACACAAGTTTGAAGCAGCTAAGGTTACAGCTTCTAGCCATACAGAGAGAAGTGGGAGTTTTGCTTTTTTGGAGAAACTGAGTAACGATGAATGTCTCTCTGAAAAAAGAAATAAAAAAGAAAAATACAACATGTTAGGATAGTAGTGATGATTTCTCTAAATAATGTACTTCATACCCTGTGGTTTGGAAATAGCACATAAATATAAATACAGTGAATTGAAACAGGAATTAAGTGTAGGGTTTTTTTTAAACTAGGATAAAATTTGAAAAACCTAAGCTCAGAAAAAGACCTATAGCTGGAAAGCTAAAGGCTTTTCACCTCTCTTCTCTGCTTGATATCAGTTTTTTCAAATCATCACAAATGCAGCCCTGCATCCACTAAGGTCAATGGGCCCTCACCAAGAACTGTTTTCAATTTCAGGCTATTTCTGTGATTTCACTACTGCAGAGGTTTTCCAGTCTCTATACTGTCTCTCAATGTACAGAAGCTGCAATTCCAATGGGGAAAAGACAGAAATAAGAAAGCTTGTAAAGAGGTACAATACTTTACAAAAAGAATTAAAGAGACTCTTAAAAACAGTTTTCAAGGAAGCGAATTTCAGTCTTTGTGATTTACCTTTACGTATTATGCAATACATATTTACTGTATTTGTATTTATATAATGTAATTTAAATTGTGTCATTTCAATAAACACAAGCATAAATAGGGTGAAAAACTCTGAAAACCCAGATAATTAGGATAGCTAAATGAAATACGGAATTCAGGTTCTATAAAATTTCAAATAGGTGCAGCAAACAAATGCTTCCTTCCAGCTACATTATAATCTGCCCATGTAAATCACACCCAAAAAGAATCACAAGCCAGGAGGAGAAAGTAATTAGAGCTGCAGGATCACTAACTAAACTTCTTTTACAGACGCATGCCTGGCTCTTTTTGAAAAGGTTATGATGTAGCATACAGAAAAACGTGCTGTAGTGTGTAATACATCTAGGTGACCTTAAAAGTGGTTTTGCTTAAAGTATCTTGAATGAGTGGCTGCTACTGATGCTGTACAGAGCATGGGATGGTCCTTCACAGAAAGCTGATTGATTAGACAGAACTAACTTCATTGTCTCATCTGGGCATACAATGAAGACAGTTATGAAAAAATATAATGGACTCCCAGGGTTATTTCTTGAAGTAAAAAAAAAAAAAGCAATTAAAAACAAAAGGAAGGTATCTAAAGATATTATCTCTAGTCACACATAATCTGCATGAGGAAACATGAAAAGCCTCTGAGGTAGCCACAGAACTACATGTATTTAGCTAACTGATATGCAATAGAAATGTGGGTACATTTCACTTTCCATATTAATGAATGGTGCTAAAGCTATCTTCAGGGGAAAAACAATGATTCTGCTAATATTTGAGTCAATCTCCTACTGGGAAGCAAGACAGAACCTAAGCAATACACTCCAACTGAACATAAAAACACATAAGGAGATAGAAACAGGAAACCTTCTATGCTGCTGCTGTATGCACTAATGAAGGGTTTGAGCATTTTACAATGAACCTCTATTTTCCATTCTAATTTTTATTTCCAGACCACTTAACTGCTTAGGAAAAATGAGATTTGTCTTCTTCAACTTCAATCAAAACGCTACATGAATGATTCTCTATTTCTTTTCTAATATTATTCATTTTTACTTGCACATATTTTGCTTAAAATATTACAGTGCTTAAACTTTGTATTCTGTAACACCTTCCACCATGCTACATGACCTAAATACTACTGTGGTCACAATCCCATGAGACATTTAAGTTGCTCTACCAGATCAGTGATGCCAAACTGCATGGTTCAACTCCCTCCTCTTTTACTCACAACTGCACAGTCCCATCTTCGTTTCAGCTACAGCTCTGCTACTCATGAGAACTCTAAGGTCAATTCAGCTTATTAAACTGACACAAATAATCCACTTTTCTTGCTGGGCAACTTTTCTTTTGAATTAGCAAGATGAATGGATCATTAGAGGCAGAAATGTCTAGCAATGC
The DNA here is from genome assembly GCF_000687285.1 of Phaethon lepturus. NCBI lineage: Eukaryota > Metazoa > Chordata > Aves > Phaethontiformes > Phaethontidae > Phaethon > Phaethon lepturus. The sequence continues at coordinate 9,088 of NW_010527552.1, forward strand.
CATGCAGATGCATGTAGGACTTCTCAGGACTTCACTTCTCAGGTGATGAGATGGATCAGGTGTACAATGGAACCTCACCCAGCTAAGCTTCCGCTGAGAAGGTTCTAAGGATTAAAGTGCCCACTTCATGCATTGGAAAAAAGGTGCAGAAACGAGTGCCTGCCTTTTACAACAGCTATTTCATATACTAGTAGCAAACCCGTAACCAAGATTTGTCCTTCCCAAAGCCCTACTCTGCTCCAACTACTAGCAAAGGCTGTTGCTCATCTTCTCTATTAATTAAAATATGCAGGTCTCAGTCAGCTGATGAAGATTATTCTCATAAATTCCTGTTGTTAGAAGTCAGTAAAGAAACTGATAGCCCATGGATTCTCTTTATCCATACACAAGCAATTGTATTGCTGCATCAACATTTTTTAGCATACTTTAACCTGAAGCCAGGACGTCACGTCAAGGATAAAACCATCACTCTACATATGCTTAATGCACAGCCATGCTACTGAGGCCGTTGACCCCGCTGCTAACAACAAGGCAAGCTCCAGCATGTTCATCTTTCCAATAGCAACAAAGCTAAAGTTCAAATTAATAAATACATACCACCCAACACCTTACAGAAAGGCCACAGTTCAGTTTCTAATCAAATTACTGGTTTCATACTATAATGAAAGCAACATCACATTATCTAAAACTACAGTACAAGCTGATGTTTTTCCCAGTGTTGCATAAAAGCTTGCTGAGACACAGTGCAAAGGCACTCAGTAACATCACCTATGGGAGCTTGGTCAACCAAGAAGTTAACAAGAATAAAACACTAGCTAAAGCTTCCCGCTACAGCTGGCCACTGCCATGGTTTCTACCTGAGAACCATTCCACCCCCAGGTTAACTCCTGCCTGTCTCCAAAAAAAGCCACTCCTGTCTGTGTTCAGCCAAATTGGGTAACAAGTCTGAGTGAATCAGCTAGCCTTCCTAATCCATCTGGAAAAGGTTAAAACAATAAAAATGCTGCAAGTTTCAGGCAAAACCCATCAAGCTATAAAATTAAATGTCAAAGTTTCTGTTCTTTATTATGCTTTTAAACCAGTCAGAGTTAATGTGGTCAACCTTATTTAAAATAATAAAAATAGTATTTTGCTCTAAAAATATTCTTATCACAAAAAAAAAAAAATCCCAGAAAAAGAATCCACCATTTTACAGTATTACTATGTAGAGCTGTGCAAAGTGCAAGTTTTCTCTTCTTCCCTAGTACCCACAGAATAACAATCAGCACTGACAACTTGTGTAAAGCCAGGTTGGCTGTTGGTTTGTTTTAAAAACACAGCAATTTGGATCGGGCTGAAGTGACAAAGAATGTAACAGTAGTGCAGATGACTCATGCACTGGAAATGACTGAAAACGCTCTTTTTAATTGATTTGGGACCTCTCACTATGGAAACAGATCATTATTGCACTGTGAAACCCACGCTGATTAGAGGGTTTCCTCCTCTGGCTACCTGCATGGCTTTATATCAGCACTCTAGTAAAAGAGACAAGGTTTGTTCTAACAATTTTTGAAGGCTCCAAAACCATCTGTTGACTTCTTGCAGTTATTGATCAGCTCACAGGATCTCATTCTGATACCCCTACCTGCAGTAGTGCATACACTACTCACTTTGGAGGTACTCATGAAGCAAGATACTATGCAGTCTAAATATTGACAAGATAGAGGTCATCACAGACCATAGTGAAGGCACAGTATCTTCAGCTCACTTTAGGCAAATAACAAACAAGCATGTCCCTTGGCATCTGCAGGAAGCCATACTCAGATGGAAAACACTTGAGACTCATTCAGAAAAGATAGCAGTGACATAGACAAAGAAACAAGCAGAAATATAATTGCCCCCCTCATTAGAAGCATTTGTCTAACACAATTCAAGAATAGCTTATACATTCACTGTTATTTAGAGGGAAGGAAATGGGATGCAATTCTGGATACATCCATTTTTACAGACTGTAACAACATGTTTTCCTACTAAGCAGGAGATATGACTATTATGCAGCTCTCTACAAAATACTGCAAAACCAGAAATAGCCGTAGCAGCAAAAACAGATGATCAGTTAGCCATTTTACCCAATTTGGGAAAAAAAGCACAAGTTGCTTATTATAAGCAGTATTTTCTTTTTTCAGAAACTATCCTTGAGTGATATGCCAACTTTTTTTTAACACCTTATAAAAATAAAATGTTAGAAATAGTTAACAGTAATTAGGGACGCTGTGGTAATTTACATGAGAAAAACACCTAGCATGGCCATCAACATCTTCCATTTTCACCTTCCTGACAATATTTTGTAATAAGCATTAAATGTGCCAGTCTAGCAGTGAAACTGAAATCCAACATCTTGGACTTCAGTAGCAAAAGAAGTATTAAAGAAGTTGACAGTTTTTTCCCCAAGACACACTCAGGAGCACAAATATGCCTTACTGTTTCACTAGGGCCTCAAAAATCTTTGTGGAAACTGTTTTTTGACCATTTTTATTTGAGATTAAAAATATATGTGTATAAACACTATTAATATCCTTCCATTCCCCAAACCACAACCGCCTAAAATGCACATTTGCAGTGGAACAACTTTCCTTGCATCTTATTTTACATCCAATTCTTTGTAAGAGAAAGAAAGAGGACTTACCAGTTTAATATCAATATTTGTGGCACTGGCATCCAAGGAGTTTTCTATCAGCTCCTTCACCACACTCACAACTGATGTAATGACCTGAGAACTTGAAAGGAGACGAATAGTTTCTGCCGTCAGCTGTTTCATAGTGGAATTAAGAGTCAGAGAAGCTGCACAGAAAGATAACAGGAAAAAAATGTAAAAGGCACATTACACATACATATTGCTAAGTAATTGTTTTATAGCAACTTTTAAATGCAGGCAAGACATAACATTATGGCTACTAAAGAGTATAATTTTCAAGATAGAGCAAGACTGAATCACAACCTGGCCTTTCTGATCAGACTGCATGCCCTCAGGCAGAGCACTTTATTTCTGTGTCTCTGTATCTTCCACTTGAAAATGGAGATGTCTCATATTACAATAAGCAAATGGAGAATTTTTTTTAATCACTGAAAACACTTACAAAGGGTTATAAAATCCCTACTGCATTACAGAGACACTCTACCATGAAGAGATTGTAAGTGGATCTGCGAATTTTTGTATGCGTTGCTGTTTAAGTACCCAAGCTCCAGGAAAAGTCTTTGCTGGTCCTTGTAACATGACACAAAGAACTCAACCACATTTTTTCATGCATATAAGAATGGGACGGGGAGGAAAAAGACCATTGCTAGACAACTCTGCACCTCAGGAAGGGTTCAGACTTGGTTTGCTCTCTGTCCTACAAGGAACTTCTCTTCTACTATGCAGCATCGCTCTTTACTGGGTTATGTTACGTAATGCTATTTACATTGAAAGGCAGAACAATCCCAGCAGTCCTGGCTTCCCGATCGGTTCAGTCCAAGCTATCTGCTGGAGAACCCAGACCATCCCAAGGGTATGAGCACGTGTGGAGGAATGGAGCAAACCCAGATTTCCTCCTGACAGAGTCAGAACACAGCAAGAGACTGCGAACAACACCCCAGAGCACCACTGTCCTGCAGGGTATACACAGCTAATCTAACAACTACTGGACACTTCTCTGCCTTGGGATCTTTCTAAAGACTGCCACTCTTGAAATACAAAATACAAAGCAAAAACGTGGTTACTTGGGGGGAAAAAAAAAAAGATGCAGTGTTTTGAAGAGGAAGCAGCGTTAAAACTTTTTAAGAACAGCTACAAAGGGGTTTTCTCTTTATACTTATTATTTACCTCCCAAAGGGAGTTTGCCTTTCAGATGTGGCAAAAATATCTGACGAATCAAGTTTTCCACCAAACAAACTGGAAAAGGAACATGGGAAGATGTATGTTGTTGAAGACAGACCAGTATTAATCATGTACACACATTCAGGAAGGCAGGCTTCCTCATGCATCCACGTGCTATAACAGGGCTCCCGTGTCAAGTGCTTTGTGATTTACTAATGATAAGTGCCAGATCGGAGCTGGAAATCTTTACCACAAGACACCGACTGAGACAAGGGAGAGCCTTAAAACACAAACGTTGCAGATCCCAAAGACAAATTTTCTATGAGGCGTGACTGACGCAGGTGTTTTGGGAGAGAAGCCAGCTCCCTGGGCCCAAACCACCGCGTGGATGGCTGCCGGCCGCTCGCCGTATGGCTGAAGGAGGACTCGTGCGGTCGTACAGCCATGCTGGCCACGTCTCACAGCACCTGCTGGGAGGGGGCAATGGCCAGTACTTGCTTCCCATGGAAATGTGTCCAGCCCCTGATTACTTTTAGCTAAAAGATACACATTTCCGCTCAAGCCACACTACTACTATAATTCTTTGCTGACTCGACATACCATATGCCCTGCTCAGTGGGCAGGTGCAGTATTTCTGTGTTTGAGCACCATCACCCCACGTAGCCCTTCAGCCCCTCTAAAGGAAGTCGGACACCGCAGCACCGGGGGCTCACTCAACAGCTGTAACACCGCACGCCATCTGGTAAACTGCGAACAACACCTCCTTCAACTTCATAGCTGCAGCCCCACAGATTTCTGCAGCAGCACCCAAACCCCACTCCAGCAGCCATCTTCCCGAGGAGCCCACCAGAACACGTACTCAGGTAATTCTGCAGTTTATGAGGAAGAAAACGGAGGAAAGCAGCAGATAAAACCTGCGGACCGTCACTCTAGAGTTCACCTAAAACCACAGGAACATCCCCAGTTGCCGGATCTGCTTTTCCTTAAGCACGGGGTACCGCGCCGAGGCGAGGCCGGGGCAGCGTCGCCGCG
>NW_010527553.1:0-351 GCF_000687285.1 Phaethon lepturus
TAAAATTATCCTTGCAGGGGAACCTCTTTATTTTTATCATGTCCCCATTTTCTAAAGGAGAAAATATTCCATTAGGAAAGCGTCCTGCTGCTGCCTGGAGGATTTTGGCCGTTCCGGGCTGTGGTGATGGAACAGGGAGGGGGTGCCTCTGCTGCCGCTGGCCAGAGAGCCCCGCGGCACCGCAGCCCTGCCTCCACCCGCCACCATCAAAAAAGTTGAAACTTAACGGGGTTTTTCAGAGCTCCCTTTAAGCCACGTATCCTCCTTGACACCACAAGCGGTGACTGAAATGGAGGTCACACTGTTTTCTGCTCCTGGCTGCCAGCTTATTCCTCCCCCCACCGGCTGGAA
>NW_010527553.1:386-1407 GCF_000687285.1 Phaethon lepturus
TTCGATCCTGCCGGGGTAAAACACAAGGGTTTTGCCCCATCTTTGCTCCCCTCCCTGGGTGGCACGGCGGGCTGGAACGGGCGAGCACCGCCCCACGTCCCAGACAGCTCCTCGGCTTCTGCTGCGTTTTCCAGGCACGGCCGCTGTGCAACTGCTGCCCCGCGCACACCGCGGAGCTCGCGCTCGTCACGGGCAAAGTCCGGCAGCGCCCGACCCTTGTCCGTGCGCAGACGTGTGGAAGATGAGGCAACACACCTTTCCACCTCAGCTCCTGCCGAGACGATGCAATGCCACATTTTGGGAAATGTCACCAACAGGCAGAGGGCACTTTGGCATTTTGTCCCAAGTTCCCCCCACGACTCAACAAAACCCAGAGACACGTCCCGGGCCTGTGGGAAGGGACCTCCAGTGGCCATCGAGGCCAAGGTGCTGCTTGGCGTGGGGCTGGCCTCCCAGCTAGGTCAGGACGGGCCCCCAGCCTCACAATTCTTGCACAAAAGCACTGTGTTAGTTTTGTTTGAATGTCTTCCCCCAAGACAAATAATATTAAATGAAAAAAAATGTGGGTTCCGACAGGAGAACTTGGCCACAGCAGAGCCACAAGTTGGCCAGGTCACCATGGCTGAGCCACGTGGCCATCCCACACTCCACGTTTACCTGCCTTCGCAAAAAAATGCCCACCGCAGCCAGTGGGAAGGCTCCTCTGCGCCCGCGCCAAGCAGGCACACAGCGCTTCAGTGCGGCAGAAGCTGCCTGGGTAGTGAAAGCAGTGTCTTATCATTTTATTAGTTTTTAATAGGGACAGGCCTTTAATATGGCTTTCTGGGCTTTGGGATTTCCTTTTCTTCTCATATCCCTGTTTTGCTCCAGTGTTTTGGGGGGACAACACCCGCAGCACACTTGTGCCTGAGCAGACCAACTGTCCCAAAGATTTTTTGGGCTTCATACAGGGATGCTCTGGCAGCAGGGGCCGGTCCTTACGCCACGGTCGTTTCCCTTCTCAGCCCCTCTCATGGCAGCT
>NW_010527554.1:0-2359 GCF_000687285.1 Phaethon lepturus
CATCACCGCAGCCTCCCGCACGCCGTCTGGTCTCATCACGGTGTCTGTCACATCAGCTCTGTGACCTCTGCCGCACCTCTGTCACCACCGCCACGCACCCGCCGTCGCGCACCCGCCGTCTCCATCCCACCTCCCTGACCACTTACGTGTCCGCCGCAACGCCACCCTCTCCATCTCCCCTCTGCCACCGCTGTCACACACCTCTGCCAGCTCCATGGCCTCCGTCATGACTCCCAACACCTCCATCACACCTCCGTCCCCTCCTTCACACATCCGTCCCCTCCTTCACACCTCCGTCACCCTTCCGTCCCCTCCTTCACCCTCCGTCCAGCTCACCGGCAGCGGCACGGACGCGTTTTGTCTCCTCAACTCCGTTAAAATCGGCTTTTCCCCCCTCCCAAGCCAGAGGCTTTTTCGCTCGTTACTCGGAGGAAGGAGCGGGTGGCGGGGTGCCTGCGCCGGCTGAGCTTCCCGAGCTAAACGACAGGCTGTGCCGGGGGACGCTCATTAAAAACGGAATCGTTACGACAGCCGTCGGTAACGAGACCGCGAAGGTGAGCCAGGTGACGGCGGGGGGGAGGGGCCCCCCCAAAAAGAGCAGCCTTTCCGTGGCACAGCCACAAAAGTAGAATTACCTCCCCGGCACGCGGCGCGTGGCAGTTTATGGGTGGCCATTAAAAAGGCCGCTGAATTATTAATCTCTCCTTTATGTCCCGCGGATGGGTGGAGTCAAATATTAACCTTTCTTCACTTAATTTGGATTTTCTCCCTCCACGGTGCGAGAGGAGAGCTCGTGCTGCAGAGCACCCTGGGGCAGGGATTTGGGGAGGAGCACAATTTTCAGCAGAAGAATGAATTTTTGCCAAGATTCCTGACATTATACCCCCATTTGAGGGTTTAGCTAAATATTTGTGCCTGGTGAAAAGATGCCCGTTGGGGCAAGAGTGGTTTTCCTGGAAACTCCCGAGGGCTGGTCCCAGCAGGGATGCCACTTCAGGTAAGCACAGACCCCAATTTTCCATGAACTCCTTTATTATTTGCATGGCAATTTAATGTTTAGTGCCTTTTTTAAAGGCAAGTCATGCAAAGCCTGGGGAAATAACTGTGCTCTGAGCTGGGGAAGCCGGGAGCAGGCAATGGCCTGAAGCATCCTTCTGCGGTTCACCTTCCTGGTGGTTCTGAAAGGCTATTTTCAAGCTACTGATTCCTTTTTTTTTAAGGGTGGAAGAGCAAGTCCTGATTTTTAGTGGAATCCTGAACTGAGATCGAGCTCGGCATCACCTTTCTGCAAATCCCAGCTGAGGCTTTTAAGCTTCTCTACCTGCACAGGGAAAGAAACGGAGCCGGCACCCACAAGGACTAAAAACTTCCCCTAATGTCGCAGCCCCCACACTAAAGCAACAGGCAGCTCATGTCCCTATAGAAAAAACCCTGATCCAACGTATCCAAGTCAGCTTTTTAAGAATGATAGAAGTGTGGTTTGTTCTTTCTTTGGGGATTCCTCCCCCCCCGGAAAAAAAAATCTTCTTCCAGTGGAATAAGACCAGCCAGAACAAAGCGAGAAACTTAAACTTTCATATAAGTATTTATTGGGTTAGAAATACTGTGCAGTTTCTATCCCAGCGTACGGATGCATTCCACGCAGGTACAAACCAGAAGGAATCGCTTCTCCGTTTGCCGTGAAAATTCACCTTCACGCCGGCTAAAGCGGACTGCGACGTAAGGCAGCTCCTGCAGTCCTCAAACCCTTGCTCCTTCTACTAGTCTGAACATACCAACCTATTGCTTGCTAAAAAAAAAAAAAACCTAGTTAAAAAAAAAGCAGCAAATACATAATCTGAAAGCCAGAAGTGTTCTACTGTGCCTCTTACTGCTCCTTGTCCCTTTTTCACAGCGCTTGGATATTTTCCAGGAGGCTTTTTGTTATGGATTTAGCGAATATCTCAATTTGCGAGCAGCGCTACTTATGGATATATACATTTAATGGGGTGTTTTTCTAGTAGGCTGTCACAAGGATCGGTAGAAACGCTCAGGGAAAAAAAAGCAGCAAATACATAATCTGAAAGCCAGAAGTGTTCTACTGTGCCTCTTACTGCTCCTTGTCCCTTTTTCACAGCGCTTGGATATTTTCCAGGAGGCTTTTTGTTATGGATTTAGCGAATATCTCAATTTGCGAGCAGCGCTACTTATGGATATATACATTTAATGGGGTGTTTTTCTAGTAGGCTGTCACAAGGATCGGTAGAAACGCTCAGGGATCCATTTCATGAATTTACATTCGGGGAATTTAGCTGCGTGAGGGTCCACTCGAGACGGGTGCTGGCGCAGGTCCGGCCCCCGCACCGCCTCGAGAGCCCTT
>NW_010527554.1:2477-4058 GCF_000687285.1 Phaethon lepturus
CAAAGCATCCTCCTCCCCGCCGCAGGGCTGCGGTCCCCCGGGACCCCCCCGGGAGGGATGCGCGGGCTGGACCTCCGGCGAGCGTTTCTGCGGGCAAGGGCGACGGAGCTGGCTGGGGAGCCGCGAGGAGCCCGCCGAAAAAGGCTTTCTCCCTCCCCGCTCGCATTTAGGCGAGACGAACAAAGCCTCCAGCGGAGCAGCACGGCGAGGGGCTGTGCTGGCTTCTCGGGAGCAGGAGCAAAAGCAGGCTGAGCGTCCGACGCCGAGGGCTGGCTTTCTTCTGCACAGCGACGCTTCCTCCCGCGGCTCACGGCGAGCTCTTCGCGGGGAAACGCTTCTTGATCTGGAAGCACTCGCATTTCTTGTATTTCATTGTCAGCCCGTACTGAGGGGTGATGTCCACCTCCTCCCCGGGACGGAGGCTGAACTCCAGCTGCTGCAGCATGGTGGCCAAGAAGAGGAAGACCTCCCACCGGCCGATGAACTCCCCGATACACCTCCTCTTCCCCAAGCCAAAAGCCATCACTTTGTCGCTCTCCGTCCTGCTTATTTCGGTCCCCGTGGCGTTGAGGAACCGCTCGGGGTTGAAGGTTGAAGGGTCTTTCCAAAGCTTCCTGGAGCAGAAAGGAGACAGCCGTCAGAAAACAACAACAAACCCTCCTCACAGAGAGAAGCATTGCAATACTTTCTCATTTCGCCGTCCAAAAAACTTTGGCAACCTCTACCCCTGGTCTAAAATGCCAACTGCGTGTCAGACCCCATCAGCTCAGTCTATTGAAACTTCTATTTCAAACTCGGATTGTGTTTGCCTGTGCAGATAGCGGGGATGGATTTAATTCAGCATGTAACATCTAGCGGTCCTGCAGTGTCAGCTGAAAGGAGAAAAACAAATTCTGTGCATGGAAATCAGTCAGCACCTCTTAAAAAGGAAGGATGGAGACCTGAAGGTTTTCCCACCTTGAATCCTTCCCAACCTGTCCCCGCTTGGCTGCTGCGAAGTGCCCGGTGGGATTTTCCAGTGCCTTAACTGAGAATTTCTGCTTGGATATGGGGGATGCTCTCTGGCCCTGAGGACAGTGTTCCCATTACAACGCTCACCAGCGTACGCAGGAGCAGAAGGAATATCGTAATTTTTCTGTGCTGCTGGGCTCTTTGGGTACAACGGTCTTGAGCTTCTGATCCGAAATACCTGATCTGGGCACCGCTTTCTGTGTCAAGCTTTAGTCAACTTACTCCCCCCAGGACAGTCCCTGCTGGAGAGGGGCGGAGGGGTAAGATGGGGCTTTGATTTCCAGACCCCCTTTCATTCACCAAAGCTGATTATCGGCAATAACGACGCGAGCCTGCTGAGTTTGAGAGTCACATCAGGGCATTTTTCTCCCTGAAAGAGGGAATCAGATGGTTCCCGCATCCCGAGCCGCCGACCTGGATCACAAGGGCTGCTTGGCAGGAGGATCTACCGATTCCTGGCTATTCAGCAGCCCACGTACGTGGAAAGTCCAGTGCGAGGACATCACCAAGCTACTGCGCATAAATCGGGTGAGCCCTGGTGACGGGGAGTTGCCGAACCGGTGACCAAGT
>NW_010527554.1:4089-7619 GCF_000687285.1 Phaethon lepturus
TCCATGCCCAAGAGACCCGAGGCTGGGCTCGGCATCAAACCCACAGGATTTTCGGTCTCGTCCGCCTTTTCCTGCCTTCACGGCCCATTTGGCTTTCGGCATGTTGCTTTAAAGGATCAGAGTGATCTTAACGCCAAGCAAACCCGTCGCAGCCTGGATGAGCACGGGGAATTCGGTATACTCACTCATCGTGATTCACTTGCCACTGGTTGACAAACACGCAGGTATTCTTGGGGATGTAATAGCCGTTCAACGCCGTCGCTTTTGTCGTACTGTAAGAAATACGGGCGGAGGAGAAAAGTTAAGAGGAGACCCCCAGCTTGGCAGCAAAACAAAGCTTGGCAAGTCTTAAGGGTGTTTCAGTTTCAGTGCCCTGTTTGTACTCTTTGGACTGGCTAGGAAATACCTCAATTGATATTTGGGAGACTAAATCATCTCGGCTAGCACTTTTGCTCGAGCAGAAAGATTCCGGGTTCAGGAAGATGGATGAGTCGGGATGTGGTTTCTCCCAAGGCAGAGGAAAATCTAAACCCAAGGGTGTTCACCATCCCTTGACTAGCAAAGGCTTTGGAGTAAAACTACCCTCAAAGCAAAGGATTCAACCCTAGGAGGGCAGCAAGCCGGGCAGCTGCCGGCCCCGAGGGCGAGGGGGCGGATGCAGCCACAGCACCGGTGCGACGTGGCAGCTACGCTATGGGCGAGCGTGAAAGCCACGGGCAGCTTTAACACGAGCAATTCAGGTTTGAAAATAGTCACCGGAATATTTCCCCATAGCAGGGATCGATTCCCAGGCAATTATCTGCCTAAACGGCACCTCCCAGAAAACCACTCCAAAAAAAAAAACAAACCCAAACCCAAATAACATGCCAGCCGCTCCAGCCCGTACCTGTGCGGGATGGTGAAGGGCAGGAAGGATGAGTGCCTGAACATCTCCAGGATAAAGGCTTCTGTGTAGGGCAGCGTGCCCCGGTCCGACAGCCTCGGTCGCCTCTCCCGGCCGATGGTCGATGGTCCGGTCTGCAGGAAGTTGAGACGGGAGCGAGTTGGGGTCAGCCCTCACCAGAGAGGTTTTGGCCCCGGAGGCAGCGGGCTCATGGACTCACCTAGTTCTTCCTGGATCTTCTTCTGGATGTCAGGGTACAAGGCGACATACATGAGGCTCCAGGATAAGGCAGTTGCCACAGTGTCGAAGCCTGGATGGACGCAAAAAAGGCGTTTGGTTACCAAGAGGACAGGCGACCGAGTATTTACAGATCCCCCCCGTCCAGATGCTTGCCTTGGAGCGGTTCCCCCACCAGCTGAGCCCAGAAGCAGTCCCAAACACCCTGAGCGTGGCCAGGGTCTCACCCCGGTGGCTCCAGCACCCCCACCCAGCCTCCCAGCAGGAAGGCTTTACCCTCAGAGATGTTCTCACCCGCCCCAAAGAGGTCGTTGACGATGTTGATGATCTTCTCATTGGAGAGTGGGATGCGGGCATCCTCTCCTACACTTTTCTCCTGGCAGTGCTCAATCAGCGAGTCCGTGATGTCCCGGATGTGCTCCTGGGGAAGGGTTGGTGGGTCAGGGACATCATGGACAACCAGGGCTGGGGAAGCATCTCCTCCCCCAGCCAGTGCCTGCTCCTGCAGCTTGGAGAGCTTTCCTGGGCAGAGGTGGGGAGCACAAGGGAGTATCCTCTTCCCCCCATTGCCAGGCAGGCAGCATCTCTGACAGCTGTAGGCATCTCCACCCACATCCTAGAACATCCAAGCTCTTACCTTATCAAAGCTGGTGTAATGCTCCTGGACAATTTTTTGCACAAAGAAGCTGAAACGCCTGTTGATGTCCTTGAAGAGCTGCATGGTGCGGCTGGGAAGGTACTGGAGCACGGGGATGAAGTCAGCGGGGTTGCCAGAAGCAGCCACATCCCCAAATTCATTGTTGAGGTTCACCAAGCTGAGCAGCTCTTGGTCGTTGTGGTCGTAACGCTTGCCAAAGCAGATGGCGCAGATGACGTTGGCCACAGAGACCACCAGGTAGCGGTTAAGGTCAAAGCTCTTCTCCTCCTCCATCAGCTGCAGGAACTTGGCGACCAGGTAGTCAGCCTCCTTGGAGACGTGCTCCTCCAGGAGGCAGGTGGAAGAGGAGGTGGGGCTGGGGGCAACGGAGAAGGTCTTCAGGGCGTTCCGGGCCAGCCTTCTGCGGGCTTTCCACACCTCCCCTGAGTCGGGGCTGAAGGCCAGGCTCTGGCCATTCGAAATGTATTGGAAGCTGTGGAGGTCAGGACGTCCCATGAAGTCTTCTCCTTGCTTCACCAGTGCTTGCCTGATGGTCTCCAGCCCGCTCAGCACCAGCACGGGCCGGGTGCCAATCCTGACCTCCATCACGTCCCCATACTTCTGGCTCAGCCTGGTCAGGGCCAGGTGCGTGTCCTTCCTCAGCTCCAGCACGTTGCCGAGGACGGGGTAGCCTCTGGGTCCCGGGGGGCGCTTTGGTGCGTGTCCTTCCTCAGCTCCAGCACGTTGCCGAGGACGGGGTAGCCTCTGGGTCCCGGGGGGCTCTTCAGCCCCTGGGGCACGTGCTGCCGCAGGGACTGGATGAGCAGGGGGACCAGGCAGAAGACGGCAGCCGCCAGGAGGACCTCGGTGGCAGAGACAACGCCTTGGCTTCCCACCAGCGACATTGCAGCCTTCATCTCTGCCGGCATCCAGAAACCTTAGTAATAAACCAAAGAGGCATTATGAAGGAGGGAAGGTCCATGGAGCACCTCTAGTCTGAGATGCTCTTTGTAGCTATTGCGAGCAGGAACGCTGGCTTTAACTTCTGATCCGGAGCGGCCTCGTTTTCCGCACTTGAGGAAACTGCTGGCACTTAAAAGCTCTTTTTTTGCTAGCCAGGAATGAAAGGAACAGGTCCCATGGCATTTTCTCTATGTGCCTGGGGTAGAAAACGTGCTCTCTTTGCTACAGGACCTGTCTTTTATGCTGCAAAGTCTTTTCCAGAGCGCTTGACTATGGGAGAGCTGAAGCCTTCTGATCTGAGTCATCTGGTTGCTCGCGCGGAGCCACCGCGCGCCAGCAAACTAAGTACAGCGTTGCCACAAATCTTCCTTAAGATCGGTGGCCACGAAAGCTCGCCGTGGCTGTGGCGTGGGGCTGGCAGGCTGTGGGCACCCCGCTCCCAGCTCTGCCAGAAATCGCTCAGACAACCCCGAGCCGGGGGGTAGGAAGAGGCTGGATCTGAACTCCCACCTCCCCGGGGGTTATGGTAAGGTGCTACACGCCCCCGTGGGACACCCGGGTGCCATGGGGTGGGGAGCTTGGGGGGGGGTGCTGCTGGGACCCCTGTGCCCCAGTGGGTCCCAGCTAGGACCCCCTCCCAGCCCAGGGCCACGGATCGTGGCCACCCCAGGGTAAGAGGGGCTGTGGGACAAGGATCACCCCCAGAAACCACCTTCCAACAGCTCTGGGAAAGATGCTGCGGGAGATTTGGGGAGCCAGAGAGGGGCGGACACCCCACAGTGGGGCACTCCCTGGCTTCGCATCCCTCGA
>NW_010527555.1:0-207 GCF_000687285.1 Phaethon lepturus
GCCGCTCAGCACTGTAAACAGCAGACCATAAAAGCGATCTGTGTCACAGATAGCATCAGCGCGATCCTGCCTCCGCCACTCCCTGTGCTCAACGCCTGCGCCGCTGCCCGCGAGCCCAGCGCGGCTTGGGCTGCGCAGACACACGGCAACACCGCTGTCTCAGAGCCGCCGGCTGGGCCAGAGGTGTGCGGGCCCCGGGGGAGCGGA
>NW_010527555.1:328-1154 GCF_000687285.1 Phaethon lepturus
CCCGGGAGCAGAACTGGGCTCTGGAGCTGTGGTCCATCCGGGTGAAGTGACCTCCAACATGGTGCGAAGCTGCCATGGAAGTGCCCGTTGGGGTGAAACCCAAGGTGCCAAACAGAGAGGGACTGTGTTGGCATCTCTAGGGCCATTTAGGAAAGTGAGGGGGTTTAGATGGGTTGCAGGTTACTTACGTTACAGCACCTAGAAGCTCATGTGTTTTGCAGACCTCACTGTCAGGAGCAGGGATAGGAGAGAAGGCAGAGGGAAGGAGAAAACAGTTTTCCCTGCACAAGGGTGGCACGGTACCACCCGAGTCCCTGTCCTGTGCCTTGCTGCAGGCACCAGCATTCGGGAGCCTCCCCCCACCCCAGGATGCCCAAGCCACCGGCCGGAGTCCTGCCACCACATGCAGATGTCAGTTCTCCTGTTCCCACAAATGCCCACCCTGTCCTGGAGAGCATCCCAGCTTCATTATTTTCTTAATCCCAGCCTTCATTATGTTTTTAATCCCAGTGTACACACGACACACTCTGAACACAGGGCCATGGCAGTGGTGGCTGCCCACCGTGTGACACGCCGGATTTGCTGTGCAGTTTTTCCAGCCCCTTGCACGCCTGCGGACGTGTGAGGGCATTTCTGTGTGAGAGCCCAGGCTGTACGTGGGGTGGGAGCGGGCTCCCTCACCGGCTCTCGCTCTGAAAATAGCCATGTCTGCTTTACACATGCCTGCCTGGCGGCTCGGCTCCTGTAAAAGGAGAAGAGAAAAGCTGTTTGGAAATGGCAGGGAGCTGCTTGCCAAAGCCCTTAAAGAGCCCAGGTGGGGAGACCT
>NW_010527556.1:0-794 GCF_000687285.1 Phaethon lepturus
TCCCGAGTCCTGCTCCCCCCTGCTCTTGGCTGCCCGACTCATTTGTTCAGCTCGTTCCACCGAAACCGGCACTGTTTGCAAGCAAAACTGAAACCCTTCGTTAGCTGGATACATTTCCGCTGCTGCTGTAGCCAAATGCCAAGCTAAGTAAGTTATATGAACAGTATCTGATTTGGTGACAAGCTGGAGGAGACCTCCAGTGCCCGGGGGATTAATGTCTAATCCTTGTCCTGTATGCGGAGCAGGCGAAGAGCGCAGCAGTCAATAACACACTCAATTTTGTTGCTCATCCCCAGCCTTCTTCACCAGTAATTAGACTGGGAAATGATGAAGTGCGAGGCTGGTGGCATTTGCATGCTGGCTGGCTAGTGCTAATCAGAAAGGAGAAAATACACTTCTTTTAATTGGATTATGCAGTCAGATCTGATGAGAGGAAGATTTGTTGTTGCTTGAGCAAAGGTTTGGTGCCCCACAATCTCACGTTGTGTCGTACCCTTTAGCAGACTTATTTTCCCACCTTAAAGCCAATTAATTTCCTCTGTGTCCAAACACATCTTGGGTCCTCTCTGTGTGCTTTCCAGTCAGTAGCTCAGGCTTCTCTTTCACCAGGGGATGGCAAAGATTTCAGAAATCACTGACATTTCAAGGTTTGCACCGATGTGACCGTATTCGTCCACGAAGTGAGGACATGAGACACTTTCGATGCGGACGCAGGGGGAATTCTGGCAAAGTAGCAATTTTGTCCCCATTTATCCTCACCCAGCCCACACTGCAGAAGAGAATGAATCTTCCCT
>NW_010527557.1:0-52537 GCF_000687285.1 Phaethon lepturus
GGGGAGAGGCAAGGACCCGGTCAGGCAGCCGGCACCACCGCACACCCTCTTGCCGCGTGCGGCTTCTTCACAGATGCCAGCAGAGGCCAGTTTGCAAAGCAACAGGGCTATAGACACCTTCTGGTGTGGAGGAAAGCAGGTGAGTGTAAGCCCGTTGCCATGGCCAGCTAGGAACACAGGAGGCAAAGCACCCAATTTCCCCCCCTCCCTCAGCCGCTTCGGCCCATCTCCTCCTAACTTTACTGCCCTATGCCCTGAGACAAGAGAATGAGATTAATTTAGGAGCTAATTCAAGCTGAGGAGCAGGCAGGATGGAGTAGGCTGAGTAAAAGGTACAACCAGAAGTAAATCTACCCTACAGCAGAGATTAAAGCTACACCAGAAGATGCTATTTTGAATCTAATGGACTCTGAGCTGTGTATAAGCCATGAGTAACCGGGAGGTACAGACGTACCTCCTGGAGGTCAGGTTTTCATGAACTGACTTGAATTGCAGGTTCTGGAAATGCATTTGTTTTCTCTAGTAACATAAACCCTTTCCTCCCAGGAATAAACCAGTTCTCATTAAAAAATAATACACATATCCTCGTTCACTGTTGTATTTGTTTCATTACATGACAGTGGAATATTATAGTTTTCCAGAGAAAGACTCAGGTATAAAAACTACAGTCACACACTGATGAATGGGAGTCCAGACAAGTTTTCCAGCTAAACAGAAACTGAGGGTATATAATAGGTACGGAATTATTATTTACATTCAAGCACAGAAACAGTAGAGAGCATCCCTTTCCTATGGAAAAGAAACGCTGACACTACCTCTCAGGCTGGGAGGCTTCACGTAGGACAATTTAGGGCTTTCTGGGATGGAAACCTTGGAGCTAGAGAGAGCAGATGCCTCCATTTACACTGGGGCACACCATGTATACAAGACAAATTCAAGAATAAGTATCCAAATATAAAGGCAATAGGAATAAAAGATATTTGAACCTCAACATCCTGGGCTCCAACTCTTAACACTACAGGTATCTCCAACACGTAGCCCCTTCTGAACTATCCACCTGCAAAGTCCAGAGCTGTTTTTCACCCAGCTGCCACTACTGCAAAATTGTTCCAGAGCCTTACTATCCTCATGATTATAAATTTCCTTCTTGATTGGAGTCTCAGATGTCTTCCTGCATTGCTTTATATTGACTTCCGGTGCAATTGCTGTTCTCAGGCTTAAATATCTAAACCAACTTCTGCCTCTTCTGCTAAGAGCACTGGATCCCCACTCAGCTTCCAATTTCCTAAGCTAAAGAAGCCAAACCCACAGGACAGAAAGGCTTCCCCAGCTCCTGGCTCTTCCCAGCCATCTTTCTGCCCCAACACAAGCTCAACTCCCTTTTGCCACTGAGCAAGGGCAGATATTAGTTGAAACGCGTAGCTGAAAGGCTGACCAGGTTTAGCGGATTAGTGGAAGACCAGACACATCTCACTGTAGGTAGCCCTACCATTGGCTAAAACACTTTCAAGTGCACTCAAAGGTTTCCCAGTACAAGTAGACTTGGTGCATTCAGGCTGGAGAACAAGGTAGCAGATTCATTAGGGATACTGTAGGTCAGTAAGAAAAACTCGGTTAATAGAAAAGTGATCTGCAGGGCCTAGGACTTTACCCAGTTACCCAAAATACAGAATTACGACTAGCCAGTATTAGTACTGGGAAGTTAGTGATATTTTATCTTTTTGTGATGCATGAGCACAAACATATAAAAAGAAAAGCTGTGCATGCACAGAGAGATCACAGAATCATTAAGGTTGGAAAAGACCATCAAGATCATCAAGTCCAACCATCAACCCAACACCACCATGCCCACTAAACCATGTCCAAAAGTGCCACATCTACACTTTTTTTGACCACCTCCAGGGATGGTGACTCCACCACCCCCCTGAGCAGCCTGTGCCAATGCTTGACCACTCAGGAAAGAAATTTTTGCTCATATGTAGTCTAAACCTCCCCTGGTGCAACTTGAGGCCATTTCCTCTCGTTCTACCGCTGGTTACTTGGGAGACGAGACCAACCCCCACCTCACCACAACCCCCTTTCAGGCAGCTGTAGAGAGCGATGAGGGCTCCCTTCAGCCTCCTCTTCTCCAGACTGAACACCCCCAGTTCCCTCAGCCGCTCCTCATCAGACTTGTGCTCCAGACCCCTCCCCAGCTCCGTTGCCCTTCTCTGGACACGCTCCAGCACCTCAATGTCCTTCTTGTAGTGAGGGGCCCGACACTGAACACAGGATTCAAGGTGCGGCCTCACCAGTGCCGAGTACAGGGGCACGATCCCTGCCCTGCTCCTGCTGGCCACACTATTCCTGATACAGGCCAGGACGCTGTTGGCCTTCTTGGCCACCTGGGCACACTGCTGGCTCATGTTCAGCCAGCTGTCGACCAGCACCCCCAGGTCCTTTTCCACAAGGGGTGGCCTTCTACAGGAAGTCCTGTGGGAATGGCTACACCCTCACCATGAGATAAGCTGACCTACAGACACAGCCAGACACATCCAGCTCAAACTGTTGTGTGCCTCTGCACCCATCAACACCTGTATGGGGGTCAAGCAGCAAACAGCGACCACCACCACCTCCACAGGCAGCACATCAGATACCATGCTTGAAACAGGCAAGGGGTCCCTTGGATCTAGAGGTAGAAGTTTGGTCTCACTGTGAGTTTATGCCAAAGATCATTCGTAGTAAAATCAGATGTAAATATATGCAGGTCAGTTGGGCGCAGAGTAGTGCTAGCCTTGCTCCCACACATGCATGCCACTGACTGCTAAGAGTGGTGAACCTTCACAGCCACGTGGGCTTGGCTGACATTGTGATGCTGTTTGATTAGCGCAAGCATTTTTTCATAAACAATTTAAAAGAAAAAAAAACTTGGGGAGAAAAGAGGGAAGACTGAGCCAAAACTTGGGGAGAAAAGAGGGAAGTCTGAGCCTAGTTTTCCACGAGCCTAGCCCACAAGTCATCATGTAGCTCTGGACAGCCATGAGGCATGTCAGTCATCCAAGCTGTATGCCCACCATGGCATTAGCTGCCTCTTGCACGCAGCACAGTGGCTCCTAGCCAGCTACCTGCATTTCCCCCATCCCAGCGAACGGCTCTGATCGCAATCTCCCTTCGGGAAGGCTGCCAGCAGGTGTATGATAGCGAGAGGTATCTGTGATGATCACGCTCTTCACCACATTGGCAAACTTCAATAATGACTGATAAGCTTTTCATTGAGCGTGTCCTTTTTCATGCTGTTAGGAGCTTCAACAAATTTCTCCATTAGCACGTACATGAGCTTGCTCCACAGAAAGGCAAGAGACTTAAATAGGCACAGAAAGCTCTAACCCTGCTATGAATAACAAATACATGGCTTCATTTCCCCCCCCCGTATGTTTGCAATGCAAGGCTATAGCTACTGATAAGCTTTTCATTGAGCGTGTCCTTTTTCATGCTGTTAGGAGCTTCAACAAATTTCTCCATTAGCACGTACATGAGCTTGCTCCACAGAAAGGCAAGAGACTTAAATAGGCACAGAAAGCTCTAACCCTGCTATGAATAACAAATACATGGCTTCATTTCCCCCCCCCGTATGTTTGCAATGCAAGGCTATAGCTTTGTTCACTTTTCAGAGGACAAGGATGTAAATGACAGTGTCACCTCTAATCCTCCACAGACCTCAGCCTTGAATGCCAAATCTTTCTACAGCTTTAACTTCCCAGGTGTGACAACAGCCACATCTAGGTCACAGTCCTTCATCTTCATGTCACCGAACCACTATTTTGCAGAAGGCAAAAGCATACTTTATGGAGAAACAACGCTGCAAGACTGAGATTTCTGTCTCTAATAAAGAAATACCCTTTTGTGCCTGTGAAGCAGCAGCACAGAGGAAGATTCACACTGAACGTTACCGATATGCTACGTTGTTTTCTCCAGAGTAGTATTTAATTTAGAGACGAGCAAAGAAAGGGCACTACTGTTTTTGCCGAGGAAAACACAAATTCAGAGATTTTGCAGGCATCTGGGCTGTTGTGCTGCAATCAGGGCTACAGAACAGAAGCTTTCACTGAAAAACTGATTGCAGAGACAGTATTCCTACATAAATCGAGGCACAATTTTGCCTTCCCGTCTGCAGCCTTGCAGCCAAAAGCTGACAAACATAAGGAGGGATACACACCACCTCGCTCAGCACCCAGCTCTGGGGGTCAGTCACCGCTGAAGTCGCTGACTGGGTAACAATGGCTGCTGCTCCTGTGCGTGCTCCTCACACCTAACTGGTGTTCCAGGTCAGCTCTGTGAGCCTCCCTTCTGTAACCCCTTTCTGGCGCCGCATTTTGGGGGGATCCCACCCTCATCGTGCTTATCACACCCTCCAGGTCCATCCTCTGCACACGTCCCCCATCAGCAAGCACCCAGCTTGTGGGTGCTCTCTTCTCCAGCTGCACAGCCAAGCAGAGCTGCTGTCCTCAGCTGAACCCTCCTGAAGTGTCGGTCCTTCCCTTACGTCCGTGTGTCCTGTCTGCCTTTCCTGTTTCAAAGAATGAAGACCCTGGAGGGTGGATGCAGAACGACAGCAGCTCACTAAGACTCTTAGATCTTAATCTTAACTGTTCTCCAGATCCCCCCTGTGCATAATGCCTCTGCTGCTAACCCTGCCTAATAGTGTTTCAGGCCAAGTTTTAATTCTTTTTGTCCCCATAGCTATGTCACTGCAATGGATGACAGATAACATGGCATCTGACAGTGATGGCATTATTGTAGGGATAACAGAGGCTGCAGATACACAGGCCATCCCTCACAGTTTCCCACAGAGATGCTGTGTAACCTTGGCCAGCCCTCAGGGCAGGAATTCACATTCAGCTGCACGCTCATACTGTTACTCCTAAAAAATCCCACCGTGTGTCATTAAATAATTTCCCCCTTCATCTTTTTCCTTAACATAGACTAATTCACCACCCAATCTTCCCTTCACCTCCAGTGCCTCATCTCAAGACCTACATCAACACCATCTATGAGGACAAGGCTGCCCAAGGTCCCAACCAGTGCTTTGGAAGCCCAGATGCTCCTGGGCTGAGGTCTTTCCACCAGTCTCTTGTACTCTGATCATCTGTCATGACTTTGGAACTGACAACATGGCTGCAACTTGCTCATAATATGGGACACGGGTGGAGGTTACTGCCAGGTCGGCTCACCTGAGCAAAGGTCTGGATCTCCACGTTCCCCAGAAAGTCCTCCTGGCTTTGGGCATAATCACAACTGCTCAGCGACCGTAGGCAGCTGGATGCTGAACACGGTGACTTTAAACTGAAGCACACTAACAGCATCTTGATGTCAATTCTGTAATCATCCTGTCTGCGTCTTGAATTTGCCGGAACTCAGACAAAAATCCTGGAGGCAGACGGAGGACCTGGATACCCGACAGTTCCTATTTTTAAAAGGCACTGACAAGTCGCTAGATTTAAAAACTGACCTACTTTAGTGGCTGTTTCATATTGAATTTTTTCCCTTCAGGATGCCAGCTATTCTTCTTCTGCTTTTTTCTCCAAAAAAGCATTTTTGTACTTTGAAATAAATGTAAATATAAAAAACAGACATGCCACTCCAATTACAGCAGTTTTCCTGCTGGGTTAAGTGCAAGCTATCAAGTATTTTTGTGAAATGTAGACCAGAAAAGTACCAGAAAGATAGACACAGATGGCTTCCGCTGTCAAATCTCTCGTTTCACACACAAGCATCTCCATATAAAATAACCACATACCTTTATGACAGACAGCACTCCTATGCACAGTTGAAGAGATGAGATATTCCCGAGCACTTACAACAACCTGGCAATCACAAACTGCTCAAATGCATAAATGCTCTTAGAAATAAAGGTGATACTGCTTCATCTGTCAGAGTATCAGGTAACCCACCGACCAGAAGCTGGTACCGTCTCCTCAACACCACATGTTCACTGCAACTACCAGGATCACACCACTAACTGGAGTGTAATGGGAAGGACTGGTTATTCCCCCTCTATTAATGACACTAGCTAAGGATGAACCGATGAACTGACAGTAGCAGTTGTGTCTGCAGTAAAACAGATACTGTATATATATAAAAATATTTATCTATTTACTGTAAATAAATAGTTTCCTTAAATTGAAAACTAACTTCTATTGAAATAGCCTACATGCATTTTGCAATAAAACAGAGAAACTGGAAGAATTGTTGCAAATATTTCTCCCAGAAACTTATGCCCAGTCCAGCACTAGCTGAATGTGAGCATCTCCTTCCTATGCAAGCACCCAGACTGCAAACGTTTGTTTAAACGTGCACCATCACCAGGTTTTACAGCCAAAAAGTCTTTTCCCCACAGAACAGAAGACCTCAGTCCGGCGGAGCACACACTTTGCTGCTAAAGACGACGTGGTAGCAGGCAGTTTCCCTATAGCTGTTACTGAGCCTTGGAGCAGGTGTAGACCGTAACTTCTCATCGAGCAGTACTATAGCATTTGCTATCGGACTCCAACCTGCCCAAGACTCTTGGAAACGCATCTTCCAAAAATTCATAATAATATATGGTTAATAATATGATCACTAGGCTTGCTGGATTTTCCCTGAAAGCACCTGCTCTCAGCTTCTACACGAAGACGAACCGCATCCCGGTGCCCCGCAACGACGACTCCGTGTGCAGGGGCCATTATTCTGGAGAGTTTGTTCTGTTCAAGAGATTGCTTCACAAGAGGAAAACGGTTACAAGCCAGTTTTCCAGCTTTAGCACAAAGCACAATGCTTTAAAGAATGTCAGAATATTGTTTCTGTAGGTTCACTCGCTAAAAAAACCACAACACATACAACCACAGAACTTATGGAAGCACGTTCCTGACTCTTACTCCTCTGGAGCACACAGGATGAAAGTCTTCAGATTTTCCAGCAGCAATAAAAAGGTTTTGACTAAACCGTGGTGTCTCCAACAAGCAGCAAGCAGAATCTGTACCCCTGCATTCAACTGCTTTCTTGCAAATGCAGTAGCCAGGGTTCTAAGAGCAAGCAGGCATTACGGCTGTGCAGGGAAGGAAGCTGAAGGACTCTGCATGTTCTGGGAGAGGGGGGGGGGGGAAATCACTGTTCATGCAGTCACTCAGATAATCCAGTGATGGACACTGCTATAAAACCACAGAAGCACAGAGATGCAGGTAGAAGCACACATATTCTACAGGAATAAAGGCAGGCATGAGAAGCAGTGGGGTTTGGGGTTTTTTCAGATTTATTTTCTCACTGTTAGCTGTGGGTAGCAGTCAGCCTGAGGCAACAAGGTACAGGAGCACACTGTGTCTGCAGGAGGAGACAGCTGGCTCTGCGCTCGAAGGCGGCACCACGCACCACCCTGCTTTAAAGTTTATCAAAACATTACTCAGACCATCAATTACAACTTCATTTCAAGAGAGAAAACCATGCTAATGAAAAGTGAGGAACAAGAACAGCAATGAGAGCGAGCAGCAAGAGGAGGAACAAATAGATTTGTAATAGTCTTCCAAAGATGTTAATTAAAGAATGAATGCTCTTACAGGTAAGCAGCAGATATACTGCAGTTTTCATAGGGTTTCAAGTGCAGGAGTGTTAGTTAGTGGGCTGCTATGTAATTATTCTTTAGGTCCAAGTACCTGAAGCCTTGGTAGAAACAGTAATTAAAAGCAAGGTAAAAAAGTATCTGGAACGTGTAATTAGGCAAATTTGAGATGGGCAGAGTGCGGGCACTGGGCAGGCAAACGGGGTGCAGAGACCTCCACTGCTCCACCAGCCTCTGGTTTGTGTTCCGCCATGCAGGAAGCCCAACCATTTCCACACTGCTTTACTTTGCTGTTGGTTAGTTGTCTTGTAGGGCCTCTAAGACGCAGACCATTTTCTTCATCAACTCTCCAGCAGCCCTAATCCTTAATTAGAAACACACAACCAGAATAGCAATTTATAATAGCAAGTGAGAAGGAGGCAGCCCGTGAGCAGACTACAGTAATCCCAAAAGCTTCCAAGCAGCAGCCCACTCCGTCGGGTCCCCGATCTGTCCCCTTTTGCATTCAGTTGATTATTTATCTACCTGAACAGGGGTTCAGCATGCCCCAAGCTGGGCTGGAGCAGCTCAGAGACATCTCAAGCTCCAACACAACCAGTTATCGTTCATAAGGAGCTGCCACACGTGAGCTGATCCATCACAGTAAACCTCTTCTGGGCTTGGCAGGGCCTTGGCTAAGCCACAGTAACACGGTCACAAGGTTTATTTTACAAGCTATCCCGAGACTTGCTTACTCACAGACTGAATTCAGATCCGAGCTTTGGTCAATCTTTTCTCCAATTCATCCCACAGAAGTGAACAAATATAAGACCATCTATTCTTTTTAGGAAAAAAATTCTTGTTCCAAAACGAGCACATTATGAGCGCTATATGTTGAGCATTATGCAAGAGCTATGTTTTCCTTGTTGCTGAGGATGACTATCACAATAATCTTCAATTACATGCCTGTAGGCTGCTCTTCCGCAAGCACCATCTCATTCAGCAAATAAGAACTTACTCAGGATTCCTCCACGTTCCCTTCAAGTGCCCATGCCTGAGCTGGTATTTCTACCTCATGACCACATTTTCCACTATGCAGAGATATTCATATCCTTATGGGGTTTTTCCCTAAGATGGTCTCACTGTAGTTGATTAAAGCTGAAATTTTAAAGGTATATAAAGGTGCACATACTTATCTAGATGTGTCCAAGTGACTATTTTTTCCACTGAAATCAATAAAGTTTGGACAACTAAGTGCTTCTGAAAATCCCTTCTATGCCTACATGCATCTCCTTTGGGCCCAAATCCAGAAATTCATATTTTGCAGTAGCTGCTTCTTAGAAACCAGGAACCTTGCTCCAAATGCCCTCCCTCTGGAAAAATACGCAGGGGAGTGTCAGGGTCTCCACACGGGGCTACAAAAACCAGCACCCTCAGTGAGTAGCTACCCAGCTGCTCAAGATGGTGCTCTGTGTCTTATCAGCTACTCCCCATATTCTAACACCTCCTGGCTTCTTGGGTCTTCCCACTCTACCCTTTCCTCCTCCATGTGTTGAACATGACTTTCACAAGACTTGTTCACTCTGATTTTGATTAGAAAAAGCTCCCTTAAGTCTCCACTGATCACACATGTAGATTTTCAGGTGCTTCTAACTTGGTCAAATATAAGCAACTTCTACAAGAAAAGCATATGCCTCCATTAACTATCAAGGCATTGCTCTAGAGTATGAAGGTGCCCCAGCTGCCTCAGGGAAATGGCTCTAAGAGTATCTTTTAAGATGACCAAAACGATGTCATTTTCCTTACTCTCATTTTGTCAAATGGCTGAAACATATTAGCTGAAATATTCCCGAAAACCTGAGTCCTAGGAGGGCTCTCTAAAGGGAAAATTGAAGCCTGAAGAGTTGAAAATGTCACTCAGTTATACGCTATCAAAACTTAGATGCTATAATGGGATGTATCAGGCAAACTCAACCACCTGGGCCATTATAAACCAGTCAAGCAATCTGTCTGGAGATGACTCCTCTGGACCACTGCAGTGCAGCTCCAGTGGAACTGCTCTGGTTTATCCTGCTGAGCAGCCCAGGAGCCAAAAACAGAGATCTCAGCTGCATCATTGTGTGTAACAGCATTTCATTCACCTGGTGGATATCCTCATTAAATCTGAACTGCCATTTTCCCAAATACGCATAAAGATAAGATATAAGGTACTCTGCATGTTTTTGTATCCATCTGCCACAGAAGCAGTTAAAATACATTATACTGAAAATGGCAGCCATAGACTTTTTTTCCCAGAAGTATCCTTGATCTACAGATAATGCCTTCCTGGAATCCCGTATCTGGATCTTATCAAACAATACTCTGGCACATTGACTACACCAGACTTCTAGCAGCCCTGCTAAGTCCAGCTGATACACTTCATGCTCACTACGAAGCCACGGCTCCGCTGGCTCCCAAGCCCGCTCACGCAAACCCCAGTACAGCCTTGTACAGCATGCTGGCACAAGCGCTTGGGCTTCTGCGCTGTCTCCAGCTGGCACGGGGGGTCCATTCACGAGGCAGATACAAAAATAGTTATTTTTATCCAAAACTGGATAGGACCTGCTTTCTGGAGGCATGTGGGAGTAAGAGTCCGTCTCAGAAAAGTTCCTGGCAGGAGAAGACAGAGTTTGCATTTTTTCCCTTCTTGGGTGCTTCATTCCTTTTGCAAGTGCAGGGGGGAGACCCACAAACACCGAGCATCACCCAGCTTAGGTGCCTGCATGTGAAGCCTAGACTCACCGTATCAGTTCGAGCTGGTACACACCTCCTGTGGACTGACAGCATTCAATGCGCACCTAATTCAAGGCCTTAAATACTTTTTTCTCCATCAACTATATAGAAAAACTCTAGGCTTGCACACAAAAATTTGTCATAAAGATGGTATCTAAAGCACACTTTTTTTTTTTTTTTTTTTTAAAGCCTCCCAGAACCTGGGCTAAGAGGAGCCACGGCAGGCAGAGCTTTAGCAACACCAGGGCACCGCAAATACCCTCCTCTTCCCTCGGGTCACAGAAGAATTTATTCGTACTACTGTATCATTAGACACTTTGCACCTTGATTGCCTCAACTATTTAGGCAGAGAAATCACCTGACTTTCAAATAAATTCATCACATCCAAGAAGCATGAGGCTTCTGTTCTCAAAGTCCTCACGGTATGTATGCCCCTTTTTTAGGAAAATATGCCCGCTCCATACGTGCCAACAAAATCTTCCTACATGACTAATTTTCAAGTTGAACTGTCTTGATAAATAGACTGACTCACTGCAGAATTTAACTATGCATTAGGTCCTATTAGTGAATTAGGCCCTTTTGTTTTGCTCCAGAGTGCTGTCAAGAGCTGTAACAGCTTTCCTGATTAATGAAGAAGGGAGAAAAGTTATTTCAAAGACACGGGCAGATTAGAAATTTTTTTTTTTGGTAACTTTAGAAATATGGAGTATTCCATCAGTACAAGCAGCAGAAGATGCTGCAGGCTTTGGCCTTCGCCTGATCTGTGCTGCAGATGCAGGACAGAGGGAGGTGGGACATCTCTGCTATTTGTTCTCCCATCCACCCCAATCCTTCAGCTTTAATTCCTATTACGTGAGCTCTGGCACAGGATCCCCAGTGGCTTCTGACAAATGACTTCTGCCTCCCGTTGCCCTGAGCCCGCCTGTACGTACCCACAGGATATATCATGCTGAAGCAAGCCATTTTGTCAAGTGACTCAAATTGGTTTATTGGTGCTGCGTGAATGACCCAGGTGTGGTTATTTTGGAGTTACTGGCTCCCAAGGACACGCCTAGGTATCTTTTACCACACTTCTGCTTTGCAGTACCACATGGTTTTCATATTTGCTTGCAAACCCACACCATAACATATATCACCATGTAGCACTTACTTTCACAGTGGAGACTGTTACAAAGTAAGAGCATATTTTAGTAATCGCACAAAACAACTAGTTCCACAATCTGACAACAGCATTGATCTTCAGGGCTCTCTGTATTGAAGGAACTCCATTAGCTATGTCAATGGCTTCTTTGTCTTGCTTTATTTTTAGCATTTCCTCCATTGATCCAATTCAAACTGGACAAGGGTTATGTGTCTGGGCCTTCTCTTTGAGAAACATAGGGATTTTGAACCTCAGCCTTAAAACAAATGCTGCACAACATGTTTGTGTTCTGAGGTTTATCTTCCCAGGCATCCATATCTCCCGCCATGGTGATGTGCTGGAGAAGAATGGGATGAAACTCAAAGCCATGACATGCGGCCAAAGCTAAACCATTTTTCCTGGCAAGCTCCTGCATGAGGCCCAAACCCAGACTCAAATGGGATTAAGTCCAACTCAAAAGGGATTAAATCCATCCTGCACACGGGGGCCCGTACCCCAAGAGAAAAGGGTGGAGTTTCGTCTGCTATTTCAAAACACGTACAGTAGAAATAATGGACAAAGTGCAAGAAGGCACCAAGGGTATCTCAGCACTACAGGCCTCTTCTCTCAAGATTTTCCTTTGCAGCATTTGCTCCTGTTTATTAATAACCCGCTCGTGAGATGTTGCCAGGGACACTGCTCCTCACAGCAGAGTTCACTTGTCAGCCATGCTGGATCGGTCCTGCAGGCAGCAGGAACACCAGCCACATGATGAGGCACCAGAGACCTTCAGCCATGTCACATGCAGGTTTCCACACGCCAGCTGAGCCCTGCTTGGGCTTTTTGGCCTTATACCACTGGGGGATCCTTCCAGAACCTGTGGTTGAGATGGTTGGGCATCACCTCCAAAGGTCTCAGTATAACCTTCTCTATGGCCAGTTTTGTCCATTTGCACATTTACCAGTTCTGGCCTCTTGCCTAAATTGCTCTTTTTCCTGCCTACATACTCCCACAGCAATGTATTTATAGACATCAGACAGATCTTCCATGCCGATAATCACACTCTCTAATTCAGAAATCTATCCTCTCCTACTTTGCAAATCCTAGTCTAAAGGTCCACAGAAAGAATCAAAGCCTTCACAGCTGTCTGCTGATGAATCTTATCTAAAAGAAAACCACCAGAATGTCCAAAAAACATTTCCACATTTTCCTTCTCCTGCTTCTGTAAAAACAGCATTTTTTCCCCCCTCTATAGACTGCTGCCTATGAACACTCTGCCAGTCCATTTTGTGTTAAATCTAACCCGTGTCTTTTCGTTCATGTTTGAAGTGCCAGGCACAGCTCCGGTGCTACATAAATAACAAATAACAACAGCGTGACATCAAATAAGGCAGTTTAAGAAATGCAGCTGACAGGTTTTTCTCCCCTGACATTTTTACTATGAATTTATTCGCCTTTGTTATTTGACTTAATGGCACTGCAAACTACATAACTGTAATTACTCTTTAGTTTCTATTAAGATATAAGCCTGATGCTTCACCGGGATAATACCTGAGGGAGGGGGAGGGAAGGCAGGAGAGCGAGAGGGAAGGCTTTCAGAGCCGGAGTGGTTTCTTGTAGGTAGCTGTAACAGCGACAAACAAATAGGAACAGCAAAGTAATGAGTCAGGAAAAGGAATTCAATTTCTTAGTCCTGCAGTCGGAAGGTACATGATAAATAGAAGGGAAAAGAGAAGCCAAACAGGATATAGTTATGCCCCAAGGATGTGATTATTGACATGCAACTTGGGACCTTCCACTCCTAAAACCTTCAAGCACTTAATGAAGTGGCTGAATTTCTGGGTCCAGCTTCAGCACAGATCCCCAGCAGTAACTCCGAGCTTTTGTAAACCTGTTCCGACCCAGATCAAAAATTACTCAACAGATTTAGACACCTCACTCCAAATACTGGTAAAACCCTCCCTCTCACCCGCTATCACAGTAATTCATTATAAATCCCAGACTGCCCAGAAATCCTCTGACCAGACAGAATTATTGCCAACAGCACATCTGAGTTGTCTGGAAGCACGCCACGGGAAGACGTTACGATAGGAGAGTCCTGTGCGTTTATGCACGCAGCATTTATTATGTTTTAACTGAAACAATGGTAAATCCTCCTTTGGTTTAACACAATGAAGATCCATTACGCTGGAGCTCTGCCACTACAGAGCAGGAAAGTTCTGGTCATGAGAAACAGCCCTGTAGTTCTCAGCTTGGAGAGACAAATGAAAATTTAGACCATCAGCCTATACAGCATCTGCAAGGTCAGCCATTAAGACTGAATAAACTGAGCCCAAATTGATGCTCAGCTGAAGATGATGAAGGAAACTTGTTTAGGCTGCAGTGCCTCAGGAGACCATGTATTTTTGGTGCACGTAATCTGGAATTATTCCTATGTAGCTGTTAGCCGACTGGTTTCAGTGAAGTTATTCCTTATTTACTTCAAGAATGGAAAGTGGTCTTTCTGCTTTCAAGTTTTGACCTGAAACGAAATATTTTTCAACCTAAATCATTTTCACAACTCCAGTTTTCAGATTCCCATTTTCCATCTCCTTTTTCAAGTGGACCAAGATCATTTTGACTTGTAGCACTGTCCTGTCAAAGAGAAGGATTTAAGTGGAGTAAGAGTAATTCATCAGCACCACAAAAGCAACAAGAGAGTCATCATTTGCAGAGATTTGCTGGGAAGTTCCCAGTCTCCCACAAGGCACCCAACCAGTACTGTCAATACAGGAATTTACACCCTGGGATGTCCCATCATAAGACAAACATGGACCTTGTGACTTCTGACAAATTCCGCCTCATTCAGACATGTATTTTAACATTTTTGTCTCCTTGAGTAAAGAATAGTCTCCTTCCTTGTCCCCACGATCAGGAACACCTTTTGAGAACATTTTGAAATCACAAATGGAATTCAGACCTTGACTGAGGGTCAAACGGAGAACAAGCAAATGGAGAACGTCATCTCACAGACTCTAATTATGGATCCTTTCCAGAAAATAGCATACAACTTTTTGTAAAAATATGGCATTTTCATGCAGGCTTGTTGCACTTCACCCTTGTCCTGTGATGAGGCACGCATCTGTTTATTCTACCACCTATTCTTAGATCAACAGGTAAGTTACCAGGTAAAAATAACTCAAGTCAAAATGACCAATAAGACAATGACCCATTAGCTTATGAAACTACTGGACAAAGCTGCCTATTCCATTTTTTTATTAGTTGTTTAGCAGCAAAAATCACATCCCAGCAAAAATCACATCACATTCAATGCCTTGTCTTGTTCTCACAACGGTTTTTCTGCAAATGTTTTTTCCATTGCGTCAGGTTATGTTTGCTGCTTGTTGCTATTCCTGTTGCCGGTCCCTGCAGGCTTTTGCCCCAGGGTATTATTGCAATAACCGCTTCTGTGTTAAGTTCCACACACCCTGTTCTCAGTGTGGAGTAGTTTGGGGAAGCCCTGTCCCCCTCGGACACAGCTGTCCAGGCAGGTTATGTACAACGCAAGTTTGAGTGAAAAGCGTAGATGTTATTGCTGAGAGGTCCTCAGTCACCTTTGGACTCTGATGCCAGCTGGTGGACAAACTCAGTTTGCAGCAGAAGCTACTAGAGGTGGCAAGGGATGCTAAAACGAGTCTGTAGGGGACTCATCCTACATAATTTTAGCCACCCAAAATGTGGGGTCTGTCTAACCCAACTAGGTGTCTACTCCTATAACCAGCATAGAAAGAAGAGCAAGGACAAGGAATGATTCATCCCATCTGTTTTAAATAGGATCACTCTGCTGGTAAGGTCAGACTCCAAAGAGCAACGAGACGGCGGCACATGCCAGAGGAACGATGGGCAGAACAAATCCAACCTGGCACTTCTCTCCAAAACCTCCCCTTATGTTTTATTCAGCACAAACATTGCAAAATGGCTCTTCCCTCCTTTATGAGCAAAAACCCTCTACCAACTTAACTTTTTTCCTTAATATTAAGGACCCAATCCTTCCACAGTGCTTTGTCTTGAAGGAAGAGTAGCTTTGGCCCAGTACTTGTACTTGAAGCTCATCTTCTCTAGTTAAAAACGTATGGAATAATCAGTGAATAAGTGAAGCACCAATCGATCACACACTTCCCAACTTCCCAAATATCCAAATACAAGCCCAGCTCGCTGTGTCAGTGTAGTCACAGAAAACACATCATTTGGTTTCACTTTCACCCTTCAGTCCTGAGCATGCACCTAACTTAGCTGGAGACAGTGGAAATCTTACTGGCAAAAGAAATACAGGATAAAACTCAAGGGAGGTACGAGGCATTCTAAAGAGAATCAAAGGACCTAATTAGCTCAACAAGAATAAAATTAAGGAAAAATAAGACATGGTCTGCAGAAGAACCACAGCTGCCCCTTCCCTTCACCCCCGGCTGTACCCATGACCTAGAGGGGACAAAAGGTGCTGATTCAGTCACTCCACGCTAACCAGGGTTTCCCCACAGTCAAATATCTACACATATTTTGACTCCGTAAGTATGGTACAAAGGGGCTGATCCCAACTATTTCTTCTTTAGACCTAGTCTTCATCCCCCATGTCCTGCCAGTTCTGAATACCTTTAAAAAATCTTTTTGCTTGTCATGGAAAAGCAGCTTGCATTTTCCTTCTCAGACATTTATCAATTCTTCTCTAATGGAAGAACAATCATCCAGCAAATTCACAGATCCAGGGGGAAAACAATCCCTTCCACAACCTCCTCCCACAGGTCAGGGAGATGTTCCCTGTTTTGCTTCTCTAATTTGCGCAATCCCAACAGATTTGAATGTCGACCGTGACATGGGGTCAGTAAGCACGAAACAGAAGTTTCAGCATCAACCCTGGCTTTCCATCTTCATTTAAGGATATGAACCTCCTCTGTCTCCAGCAGGGCAGCACTCAATTATTCTCTGCCAAAAAAAGAAGTAATCTGTCTATGGCTTTTTTTTTTTTTTCTTCCACTGCTGCTTCTTATAGCTGTTTCTATGTCCCCATGGGTTACTCGTCTCTTTCCTTTGATGGAAAGATATACTAGATAATGTTAGAGGTTCTGAGCTAAAGTTTGGGGTGCCTGCACAGGAATGTTTCATATCTATTTATCTATACTCTTACATGGTTTTCAGGTACAGAAAAAGAATCCATGGGTGGAGATCAGTAATATGTCCTTATACTGCTGGGTTTCCTTGGATCCATTAAAATTTGTTGCCCTGAAGTGCAAATAGCTCATTCCTTAAAGATCTTAGTATCGCTTACTAAAAGCTGTTATCTGTTTACCTAGCATTACCCGCATGAAGCTTTTAACAAATGTTGTCTTCCCATTTTTTTCATTTTTCTCCTAGAACATATTGGATGCTTTATGATTTCCGTTATTTATTTATTTTTAGTCCTGGATGTACTTTTTATACTCCCATACTTTCGGAATAAATTGACTTCTGAGTCTGAGAGATGCACATTACGTTGAGGGATTCACAGACGTCTTGTGCCAAAACTGTTTTCATTTAAATTTCAGTGCCATCTCATCTATCTTCCACTGAAGATTCCCTTTATTCTGGTTTATCAGCTTGAGCATCTGAAGACACAATGCCAGCCGTGTGCTAAGACAACTGCAGTCCTCCTGGATAATCCAGTTATCAAAAGCTGGAGCCAGTGCCTTACGAGTTTTGCTTGGAGTGACCTTCTGGTTAGACAGGTCCAGACTCAGCATCCTTAAATAAGACTACAAAACTGTCCACTTTGATCAAGCTTCTTGAATTCATTAGG
The DNA here is from genome assembly GCF_000687285.1 of Phaethon lepturus. Classification (NCBI taxonomy): domain Eukaryota; kingdom Metazoa; phylum Chordata; class Aves; order Phaethontiformes; family Phaethontidae; genus Phaethon; species Phaethon lepturus. The sequence goes on from NW_010527557.1 coordinate 17,251, forward strand.
TACCTCAGCGGACCACACGATAGATTTTTATCCATTTCTATGGAAAAACATTCTTTCCAGATACTGCCATGTCCAGGTGGAAACATGTGGGATGCTAAGGAAAAGGCTCCCCAGGGCATGAGACCTCCACCCTGGTACGGCTTCGAGATGCGCAGCTTCTTCTAGCGGTGCCGCGGCCAGCAGCGACCCGACCCAACTCCTGCCGAAGGGGCAGACGCAGGGGACTGGGAGGGCATAGTGAGATCCCAGCGTGATTACAAACAAGTCCGCTCTCCCATTTTAACCACCACCACGTTTCCACTTCAGTAGTGCATCCTGCCTCCGAGAACACGTCCGCCAGTAGCAGCTTCACTCCCTCAGCACTTCCACGAGCTCCTCGAACCTCCTCTACACTGCTGCTTGCCCCACTTCTCCAGACTGCAGCTTTTCTCTCACCAACAGCTTCCACCCCCAGGTACCACCCGCCCCTGAAGAGTTCTTACACTGCACTCGTTGCCAGTGCACTGGGACCAGCAAGGGGCAAGGATGGGTATCCAGGAATAACGAGTCAACTAGGAAAAAACATGCCCCTCTGATCAACAACATCTTCCTACAAGGGGACCAGAAACTCAGTCAATTCCACTAATCGTTAGCACATTGACCCAGCAGTCACCCACCAAATGACTAAGTGAACAGAACCAGGTCTGAGATCCTGATGGAACACGAACAACAACTACCTGCTTCACTGGTATATGGACATTCCTCATCACTTCACCTGCAATTACCAGCAGACCCAGGCTCATAAACCATGCTGCCGAGCAGAGTGTCCCATCGCAGGCCAGGAAATCCCGAAACAAGCTAGCACCTGGATGCATGATTAGGGGCCTGGATGCTGGGAGAGGATGGGAAACATGGTGCTCCAAAACCCTCTTTGGAGTACATTGACAAAAGGAAGATTCCTTTCCCTTCTCCCACCCTCTCTCTAATCCCCTTCTTCCCCATATGAGCAGCCTTTTCTGCTCATTCCTGCCTCGTCTCTTGCTGAGCAAAGGGTTAACGTCTGTGCTCAGACTCTCCTTTGTACTGACCCGTAACATTATCATCGTGCAGCACGTATTCGTACCAGACATGACCAACACAGGTCTACATCCGGGGACTGCGCGCAAAATGAAAGATCATGCTCATCAAATAGCGATTTGTGACACAAACAAACGGAACACAAGGCAAGCGAACACACAGCCCTGACATCTGCAACGGTGCCGGGTCCGGGTGGCATTTCTCCCAGCGATCTCCACCTCCTAGCACGCAGACTTGCCTGGCCGGCGGGGATGGCACGGCTAACGCAGCCCCAGCACCTGCTGCCCGGTCTCATCAGAAATCACCGAACCTGACCCTCACGGGATCAGCTGCAAGTCTACTAGTTTTCCAGGGCATGGAAAATAACGCTTCCCTTCCTTGTATTTTAAGAGTGCACCTAATACCAGGTACTGTTAATCCAGCAGACTCGAGGAGACCTGTTGTGAGGATGAGTTGAGGACCTATGGGCAATATCCTCTGTACTACACCATCAGAGAAATTCAAGCAGTTCTTGCTTTACATAGACATTGTTCCCTGTACGATTTCACTGTATGGTTGGATGTTTCCCTTAGTCTGACTTTGGGTCAGCCTTCCCACGCTCCCACCCCATGAACCGATGCAGATGCTGCAGAAAGACTCACGCCCTTGTGAAAGGGCTTGCTTGACAGTGGCTTTGGAAGAGCCAGACTCCGACCTGTTTTGCATCTCCCTTAACCGGCTGCAGCACTATTAATCACAGAAGAAGTGTTGTTGCTTCCTACGCATGCCACGCTATCGATTGTACTGATGTTTGTGGGATTTACTGTGATAGAAGCAAGAAAAAGAATTGTTCTCTTTGTGCAGAAAACAATTTACTTTGCCATCCAAAGTATTTATGAGGTTTCTGCAACATTATTTAGGATAGCTATATTTAACGTTTCTCCTTCACATCATCGTTTATTCTTCTTTTGATCTTGTGAGTGAGCTCCCTCGTACTTTTGCAGTTGATCCGGAGTTTAAATTGCAATTTTTTATTTTGTTCTGTTTTCCATTCTTGGCGTTAGGATCTAAGATTTCTATTCTCCGCATATAAGCGCTTCACATAGATATATCATAGATATATATTGAAAGTAAAATGCCCAGCACAATGAGAAGGATCTACGTGTAATAAATGATAGCAAAGCCATGGGGATATTGCTGTTAGAATAACTGACATTAGAGACCAAAGATGGTTTTATGTTCCTTGTAGCTAATTAATTCAAGATTTAAGAGTATTCTATGAAGGACAGAAAGAAGGACATTGAGGAGAAGAGAAACCCCAGTTTGTGTGTTACTCTGCAACATTATATGGGGAACAAGGAGAAAAAGTGTTTTAACGGCGACAGGAGGACACGGTACCCCCCAGGAAAGGCTGCCCTCCCTCCGGCACCCTTCCTCGTGGCAGCCCCAGCCCTCCCCGCAGCAGACAGGCTCCTCCGCCCCACGGGACGGATCTCCATGCCCCGGTCGCCAGCGGTGAATGTGCCAATTGTGCAGGGCACGAAAGGCAGCAGGAGGGGCTCCGATCCACTCCCACCGCCCCGGCTCTGCTCCAGTCTCACAAAAGCAGCACAGTAGCTCGGAAAGCTGCAACGCGAACAGCACAAGAACGCGGCGTTTTGTTCCGCTGGAGAGACGGAGAGCTGGGATTGGGATTACTCATGGACATCTGAATGCTCGTTATGCTCATTTGAATATTGCGGGAGGGTAAAAAAAGTTTCCTATTCCACATTTTGTGGGGAAGTAACAGCTGCAGCTACACGGAGATGTAGACGGGCGCTTCTGCGGCAAAGGTACTCGCTCCGGCCCCGGAGGCACGTCGGCCGCGCAGGGACCAGGGCAGCACGGGGAGCGATGCTCAGCCCCGCGGCAGGGCAGGAAAGCTATCAGGCGGCTCAGATAGAGGAGGGCATCTTTAATTAACAACCGCATCTTGGCGGGCGAAGGGGAAGAACAGAGCAGCAGACAAATTGGTACAGTTGGTCTGGCTGCCAGGTCAACACAAAAACAAAAAAAAAAAACAGCAAGCAGCTTGCAGATTCCTTTACGATAGAGAACTGGAAGCAGGAAATAAGACACAAAAGCTTAAGTGAGCCTTGTAAGCAGCATTAGGAAGAACTGCAGCAATTTAAATTGCCAGTGGTATGCTCTGTCCTGAGGGAAGGGGCCTCAGGCTGGCTCCAGGCTGCCGCAGCATTAGGTCCCCTGAACACCCGCAAACCTGCCAGTCGCAGGTCTTAGCACAGCAAGTCTTAAAAACTAAAAAATAAGTTTCTTCTGAAAGCAGAAAGGTTCGCAACAAAGATCTCAGCGCTGTTCGGGAACAGCGGCGTGCTCCTCGCGTGGTCACAATGGCATCGCTGCCTTTCAGAGCCAGCGATTTTGTCAGAGCCTATTTTCTCAGCGATCGCTATGGCGGTGGAGAATAGAGTCTCGCACCAACAAAAGAAAAAAATAAGTCACTGAAGTGCCAACAGTCAAACAGAGCTGGATTCTACAGTTTTAAGTGATTTAAAAATAGCGGCACCTTGGACATTGCCATCCTGAAAACCAGCTCCTCGCCAGCTAACACAGGTAACTCCCGCAAAGACCCCCTGCTTCTGGAGCAACGGGTGGTCGCTACCTCCGCAAAGTAAAACGGGAACCTTTAAAGGGATGAAAAACATGCTCCCCCTTTATTCTCCGCTGAAGACTTCCTAAATTAAAGTAGCCGTAGCAGCGATGCGGCGTCCCGCGGGAAGACGGGGTTGACGGGGAGCGCTCGGCTCCCCACGGCTGTTGGTGCCCTCACACCCCACCAACACCCACAGGCAGCGGCTTACACCATGGTCCTGTCCGAACGCTGCACGGCGCTAACCAGTCTTTATGCCAAGAGGGATTTGTCCAACTGTTCTTAGCTGAATTCCTGTTAAATGTACAGGTGCAGCTGGTTGGGTTTTCAGCATGTAACAGTGAAAAAATGCAAGTACAGAGCCGTTCCCTTGGGTGCACGGTGCTGTATCTCAGACTGCATCCCTGCATTCACAGAAATGGTTCTGTACAAACAGGCTTGCAGAGCACCAGCACCAGAAGCTGCTGCTTCTATGAGAAATAAGGGCAAATTCTTACTCTTTTTGCATTTTTTTTTTTTTTAAGATACAAAAGCTCCCCCGACGATAGAGAAATATATTGTTTGGGAACACTGAAATTAATGAAAGCCACAGAAGGGATTATGGGACCCCACAAAAACTTGGTTTGCACGGCTGTACATTTACCTGAACTCTAAAATGCAGCAACATCAACGTAACAGCCGGCGGTGCTGGAGGATGACGGTTGCCTTACAGCCTGCTCGCTGCCCAGCCGCGCTCCTGGGCAGAACCGGTGGGCTCCCGGCCCACCAGAGACACAGGGCACGGCCACTGCAGGACTCTCTTCCCATCCCCTTGCCTGCTGCACGTGCAGACCGCTGCCAAAAAATACTGCATTAAAAATACTGCGCCGGGTTTATAATGGCTTCAAAATGACTGGCGGTACCTAACAACGTCCAAGGTTGCAGAAAGCTTGGCCATTGCAACATCACTCAATGAAACCCAAAAAACTTTGCACTGTTTTTTCCACAGGAAACAGGTTTTAACCATTTTAATTAAGCTTTTTCAGTGCAGATAGCCAAAAGGGGATGCAACAAGAACGATCAGAAGGAAGAGAGGAAACAACTCATGTCATTATGGGAATTAGAGTGAATACAGGTGGGAGGTTTTGAGGCAGGCAGACTTTCCCCTGCCCTTCACCCCGGCCCAGGTGACAGTAGTTATTTGTCCATATGTGCCAGAAAGCTCTTAATTAGAGCTGAGAGGAATAAAGTAGTTTTTCTTTCTGAGGCCTCTCCAGGAAAAGATTTAAGAGTACCATCAGAGCTCTGATCTTGATGAACCATGGCAGTTTAGGCCAAAATTAATTCAATTCCAAATGATACTTAATAAATCGGTTAAAAACGCAGCCTCACATCCTTAGACCTGGAGAGCAGATCTCTCTGTGCCCGCGCCGGCCAGGGCGCTGGCAGCCTGAGCTGACCGCACAGACAGCGCTTCTTACAGGACCCCCACGGTCTCGGGGGCACAAAATTAATTGCAACGGTGGGAAATCTTCCCAGCAGCATCGCCGTCCTGCGGGATGTTTTGAACCAGTTTATCACGCTAGAGCGAACGCTGTCCTTGCAAGCTCAGCCTGGCAACCCGCCCTTTAATAGCGTCTACTCTGGGAAACCCTAATTTGGCTTTTCAGAGCTGTTTAAAAGCAATACAGCTTAACCCCCACAGCCCCCATACCTGGAAGATTTCAAGCCTTTAGTCTCCAAGCCTTACGCAATCAGAATTGTACCTCGGGATGCTCACATATGGAGTTCTACTTAAGTTAAGAGCAGGTACATCAGATCAAGGTCTTATTAATTATTTTCAGAGGAGGCTCTATAAAAACACACAGAGATTTAGTGGGGTTGTATACGAGGCACCACACAACACAGGAACCTCTCTGCAAAACAGGAGACAATTTGGCAGGGCCATTGCTCCACAGTGAAAGGAGATCTCCTGCCACAGTCCCATCTACTCAGCATTTCCCTCACAGCCTGGTGGTGCTTCCACATTCAGCTGTCCCCACATTCTGATTTTATTAAAAGAAAAAAAAAAACAAAACATTAAAAAGTTTCAACTCTCTTTTAAACTCCCCTTCTCCGCTTGGGTACCAACAGCAATACTGATGAGAACTGAGATGAGTATTTTGTTTGTCCTAGCCAGAAACCATTTCTTACAAAGCCCTTTATTTAATTACTAGCTTATATTACTTGTAAGTGCTCAGCCAAAGCTACAAGTTGAGCAGTCTGCAATGATCATCCTGCATCTGTTCCTCAACACCCACGTGGGTGAAAGGGTGCCTCTGCCCTATCTTCACTAACGAACCTCTTCTGTTCTGCCCTCCCTAATTGCTGCTGCGCTCCCCAAAGCCCTCTTGCCCAGGAAGACGCTCCAGGCTGGTTTCAGTGGTGCCGCAGCACCCGCGTTGCCGTCCAGCCCGCGCTCGCTCCGCTGTCGCTGGCTTTCACGCTGCGCCTCAGGCTAGCCGCTGCCACAAATAGGCTCTTCCCCCGCCAAGACACAGCGTTTAGCACTGCGCTTTCACAGAGCGACGCTTTGAGGTGGCTCTGCTCCACCCGCAAGAGCCTTGCTCCCAGCCTCAATGCAGCATCCCACCCCTCTCCTCCACCCCGGAGTACCAGGCAGGCGCTGGTCCCGGCTGGGCAGACCCGTGGCCCAAGGATGCTTCAGTATCAGGTGCCAACCATCGCTCCCCTGGGCACAGAGGGACTTCAGGGGCCGCGTTCCCGGCGCTAACCCGTCGGAGTGACAATACTTCTTGTTATCACACAGAAATAAGTGCTCTCCGACGTGGTACAGCAAAACGCGCCCGAGACAGGAGGCCGAGGGCAGCAAGGTCGCGCTGCCCAACCCGGCCCACGGGCATGCAGGAACTTCACCCCCTGCCCCACGGCGCTCAGGAAAGCCTGAAGTGTCCAGCAAGGTCAGGGAGACAAATTAACGGAGTCTTTTCCCACGCAGAGAGGGGTCAAGCTGCGGGGACCAGCTCTCCCCGGGAAGCCTACAACCCCACCCCGCAGACGGCTCCCAGATCTACCTTGCTGCCCCCAGCCCTGTCCTGCAGCCCCGGGAGGGACGGCTGAAGCCCACATCCATGTTTTTAAAGGTCCGGCAAAAACATCCCGGGTGACCCTGAGCCCTTCAGCCCACCGGTGCAAGCGGTTCCAGCTGATGGACCACCAGCTCACCAGATCTCAGCACGGGGCATTTCAGAGCTCCCTTGAACCTCTTCAAGCATTTTCTACCACACCACACCAATGGTAACTCACTCTCTGGAAGCACCCAACTCACATCTAACTTCATTTTTGGGGGCCAAAGAAAATGTTAGAGGGTCTCCTGTCATGGGCCACCAAGGTCTAGGAAAGCACCAGCCCGGATACCAGATAAAAGCTAAAAGAATGGCGATGAAAAGCAAATAAAAAGCTCTGGACTGCAAGAATATAATGCTAAGCAACACAGTACTTGTTTGCTAATATAGCATCACCTCAAAATGTTTTTAAAGTACATTTAGTCATATATGACCATCTACGATACCTTCTCCTGTACAGAAGCACCGCAGCTCAAATTGCTGAGACGTTGCAGTTGCTAAGGTAAGTCATTTTTTGCAATTATGTCCTGGGCCACTATGATGAATTCAGGAGTCGTAAGATATGAATTGCTCCAGGAAAGAAGCAATTTTCCAATGGAAATACCAGGTTCCAGGCTTTATGGTGCAAATTATTGTACATATAATATACTGCTTTTATAATCAATCACATTTTCAGAAGTGGATCAAGAAGGGTCAAGCAGCAGTATCTGTGCATAATTAGTATTTGTCTTGAAATAGCCACAACTGGTTGTTTGGGTAGTAAAGTTTTTTATTAACTATTAACCTTGGCATACAGCTTCTTTAACACATAACTAGCAGCTACTTTCATTTAATAATTGCATTAAAATAGAAACTGTGTCAGCCACAGATTAACTTTAAAAGGCTCCGTGGGCTAAAAATAATGAACTCATCTACATTTACCAAAAGAACAGATTTCAGATGATTAATAATCCCTTTTCAGGATGCAGGAGGGGAAAAAGTTTGATCCTAAATTTCTAACTTTAAATGTGATGAATCTGCACTTAATCCGAGGCCTGCAGTCGACAAGACTAAAGCGTCCAAACTCAACCTACCAGAGCTGCGCCCAAGGGCTGCAGTTTCTGCAAACCCCATCCGAGCAGCGAGGTGACGTGACAGACGAGGCTGAAGTCCACGGATTCAAGCTGCCAGCTACTAATGTGGCTTTTGAAAGGCTGAAGCTGTAAGTAGGACATTTGCTGAAGGAATTGCTGCAAGTTGCAGAAAGATCAAGTGATTTACACTCTAGAGACCGGCAATAGGTAATTTCAGTTATCTTGGAGCGAGTCTTGCCACAAGAACACCAGCTGAACGCAAGCAGGAGAGCTGGTGGGGATGTGCAGGGTCCTCTGCACTTGACTGGCACCTTGTGTTTCTGAGTTTCCTTGCACAGAGAAGCTGTCAAACAATTACCTGCGCGCTCAGAGGACCCGAGCTCAGAGGACCGAGCTGAGGAGGATCACGCAGAAGCCGTGCATGGCAGGTTGCGGTGCATGAGAACATCGCATCAATTCCAGCCATGTCCCATGCCTCCCATTGCCACCACCGGGAACGCAGCTATAATAGTATGAAAAGACTCACTACAGTATATTTAGTCTGATAGAAGAGCAATAATCTATACTATTGAACTGGTAAAAGGCTCTTTCTACCAATAAAAGTGGAAATCAGCAACACCCAGACGAGCAATTATCTGTTTAAGTACTCAAATGGTGACGTTGCTATAAAAAGTCTGTAAAAAAAACAGTCCTAAAAAGTGTAAAAGCCAGGAAGCTCAACACCTATTTCTCACCCAAAAGTAAGTCCTGAGTGCAGGAGGTAAGCTGCTCCAAGGACGAGGCATCCCCTTCCCAGGGCAGGGAGCACCTCCATCCTGAGCTGCCGGCCGCTGACAGCTTTGATGCTTCCCATGACGCAGCACTCATACGCGGAGACGATGAGCGAGATGGAACGCGGTCTACACAGATGCGCCCATTTGTCTGCGCAACACTCAAGCCCGGCCAAGACACAAGGCAGGCAGTAGGAGAATCTCTGCTGTGCGCTTACAGACATCACATCTGCTGGAATACTTGAAAGCATAAAACCATTCATCAGCCCCCACCCAAACCCCCCCTTCCTCTGCAGCCTTCCTCTGCAGCTCCTACAGCACATCACGTACAGTAACTGCCGTAGCTACTTCTCATGAAACAGGGAAAACTATTTCACACGCGTTCTGGACTACAGGGAAGCTGCAGGCTGAACAGCTGGGACTGAACCCATGTCTGCGGCTTCTGCGCTATGACCAACTCTTAAATAAGAGGTCCCCTTAACTACAATGCTCCTAAGGAGAGGGAATCATACAAGTAGCCTCCCCAGTGGAAGGGGCAGCTACAAAAGCAGCTGTGCTGAGATCCCTCAAGGCACTGCCCATACTCTCTTGGACTTGCAGGACTTCTACACCAAGCTTAAACACACAGGACACAAATCTTTGGGTAACCAGCATTGATAGCAGTTTCACCAAGGCATACGTGTGGAGACACAACATTTTGTGTACTTAGCTCCTGTTTCAGTTCCTAACTTCAAGAGTAAACACTACATAGGACCTCATTCCCAGGTGTGATGTAGGATCAGCTCCAGCTGGTTCACTTCAGCAGAGCCCTTGGTGGCTCCCAGGGAGCTGGATCAAACTCCACTCCTCTTGCAGCCTAGCCAGGAATAGCCACACACATCTGCACACTCTTGCATGGCCCCCAAAATTTTTGAGCCACTTGCAAAGGAGACAAAGTCCTAGAAGTAGTTTTCTGCCATAGCTTCCAGAACAAGACCATTAGCACTGCAACAAATCCGCAGCAAACAAGGCAGCCTGGAGACACCTGTGAGGAACAGAAGTGCTGGCCTCCCATGGCTTTCCCAATTGAATTTCAATAGGGAAGCAGTGGGGTGCCAATCTTCAACCAGGCAGCACTGAAAAGCTTCACCTGAAAGGGCACTTTAAGAGAATCATCCCACTTCAAACACTTGCCCTGTTTCAGGGTTGAGAGAAATGAGTTATTTGCTGAGGCTTTGCAAATTTAACCCAAAACATACTTTTCCCAGACACCTAGGCTGAGGTGTCAGGTATAAAAACACCCACTCCAGCAATCCCCTCACTCACCATCTCCAGCGATGCTCTTCTCCCACATCTTCTCCAGCTCAAAGGCGCAAAGCAAATGTCTACTTGCTTATCCTGGGCTGCACTTTTTAATTAAAGTCTTGTTATCAGCTTTTTAAGTGACAAATATTCCTGATGTAGCACATTTTATCACATTGCTATAGAAGGACAGATGAGTAGTAGGGACACCAGTATTGATTATTCCTTCTGAGGACTACACTGGTGCTCAACCTGAGGGCTCATTTTCTAAGCTTTGTCTGGCCCACCATACAGGGACCCACACAGTGCAGAAAATCCAAGAAAAAGCATTAAAATGTCACAAAAGAAAATATTCCTTTGTAGAAATAGCTGTCAACAGCCCCAGACACTTGGGCTGGAGGTGGCAAGTCACCCTGCTGTCACTGGCAAGAGCTGGGTGCTCCCCCCAGGCATGACAGGTCAAGGCTTGGGTCAACCATTGATTTTAATCTATTTCCAGAGTGATAACCTGGCCATAATAATTTTAGAAGTCTTAGAGAAGGTGACTGTAAATTCTGTGTGCACACACACAGCTGCATACAGAAGGTCTTGCTGCCAAGAGGTAGCTGGTGAGACAGTCTGTGGGATGGCGGGACAGACAGACCGACCCAAGCAAATCTCTCCTGATTCAGGTAGTTAAAAAATAAAAGATACGAGCTCTGGTGCCTGTCCAGCATCCGAACCTGCAGGATACGCTGCTGCAGCTTCAGCCAAATAACACCACGTCTCCTCTCTCCTTTGGCTTTCGTCAGCCCCTTCCCCGAAAAATCTGGCCAATGTTTACTAAATCTTCTTTCACAAAATGCTGTGGGTGGACACACAGCTCATAGGTTCTGCTTCTGCATCGCCCAGTGTGTTAACAGCAGCCAGGAAACTTCTCCAGGGAGCTAACAGATTTCCTTTAGGAATGCCTCTGAGCTGCCGAAATGATAGTACAAAGCAAAGATGTCAAGAGGAAAGGAAATAACTGGTCTTCTCCAAAATCACTGGTGATTGGAATCAAGAGCTTTCAAATTTCTACTGAAACATGCATAAAACTGTCTACGAAGCAAAATTCACTTCCTGCTGTCTTTTCATAATAGTGGTTGGGTTTGGGAGGAGATAATAATTTAAAACCTCTAGTTCTTCACTAAGAAGCTAGTTAAACCATCTCAAGGCCACTCTCAGTTTCCTGAAGGATTCTCACATAGAGTCACCTCTGTTCAAAACTTAGCCAAATATTGCTTGCTAAGGATCAGGAGCACTTAACGGCAATCCCCTGCAATGGCATATCCGTGCCATCAAGGAGAGGGGCAAGCTTGTCTCTGCCTGGTGTCACTCAGCCTTGCCATAATCACATCATCACAGCAAAGCCCAGATGCCCTGCACGGGCATGTCCCTTAGAAGGTGACAAAAACAGCTGGGCGATGAGAAGTAAAAGTCATCCATGAAACAGCAGTCATACTACGAAGGTAGAACCTTGAAGCCTTGGACCCAGCAGCAGCCACTGTGCAACGCTCAACTGGTGCAAGGTTCAGAGAAAAAAAAAAGACACAACTATATTTATAAAGTATAAAATGCAAATGGCATATTGTATTTTGAGAGGGCTGAAGGAACTGCCTCATGGCTTGCTTGTTGAAATTTAAATGGTCATGTCTGCACCTGCCATTAGTTTCTATTCAGAGCAAGAATGGGATGCAGAGGAAGACCGTGGGCATCGGCACTGCTTGCCCCATGATACCATGCTCTGATCCCACCTCAGGAAGCCTGTCCCCAATCGCACACCTACCCAACAGTGCACGGCTGCCACGCGTCCCCCTTCCCCCAGCGCTTGGCTCCTGCCTGGCACGCCGGACACTCGGCGAGCACCTTCGCAGTAGGCAGGGGATTTGCTCGCAGGGATCAACTGCTGATTTCATTCCAACCCACAGAAACACATGGCAACGGGCAAGTGGTGTCACCTCAGAAATGCACGTTTCTGTGCAAAGCGTGACCCGCTATTCATTTAGAAACAATAGGCAGGCGGTGTGATTCACTGCCTCGCCTACCACAACACAGATCTCATTTAATGCAACTCTTCCTGTGGTCAAGATTTTATTTCACCTTGCCTGGTAGAAAAGTCTTCTCACAGAATCACTAAGGTTGGAAAGGACCTTCAAGATCAACAAGTCCAACCATTAATCCAGCACCACCATGTCCCCTAAACCATGTCCTGAAGTGCCACGTCCACACGTTTCTTGAACACTTCCAGAGATGGCGACTCCACCACCTCCCTGGGCAGCCTGTGCCAATGCTTGACCACCCTCTCGGTGAAGAAATTTTTCCTAATATCCAATCTAAACCCTCCCTGGCGCAACTTGAGGCATATCTTTATTTTCTGAAATTTTTTGCGTATAATTCCCTTTACATCTTCATTGGGCTCGGCTGGGGTATGTTCCCACCCCTCCTTTAATAACATAATTTTCACATCTGACTAAATTCTATAAAGACTACTCAAAGGATGGTTCTTTGATCTTTTAACATCTTTCATATCATTTTTAGTTAGAAGAGCTGCTGCTTCTCTTACAGTGATTCAGCAAAATACTCTGGCTCTGTTGCAAGAAAACACACAAGGAGTTTTAGCCAGACTGGGCACCTGTTCAACACCAAGACTTCCTAAACTGGGACATGAAGTTGATCATTGCTGAAGTAGGATATTGGAAAGCCTTTCAAAAATATTCCTCTTGCCCATCTGTCACCATTTTATCACAGCCATCACTAGCAATTTGTGATTGCTTAACCAAATTAATCACCCTCTTGAAAGCTAGAGGAGGAAAAGCCCTCGGACATCTGAACCTCTGCTTTCCCTCATTGAAGCACTTGCCAATGGTAGATGCTGCACAATGGGGAACCTGCTTGTTTTTCATAGCCAGATCAGGTCTGCTTGTTCAGTCTCCTGAACTGAAGACCAGTTACCCTTCTGGCAGGCATGGTTTAGTCCATCATATGGAGCAAACTGAAGCTGGAGGAGCAGCTCACAGAAACACTTTTTTGGTGTTTCAGAAAAGTGCTTCTGGTGTTTCTGTTGTTAACATCTGCTAATCTCACACATCTTGTACTAAAGCAAGGCCTCTTTGGAGACATGTTGTAAAACAGGTTCAACAGAAATAATATTTTAGCTATACTGTACCCTGCTTGTGGACAAGGTTGCTTCTTTGAATCCCTAAAAAATATTTCATGATGACTAGCCATTTTATTAAGGTCTTCATAAACAGAGCGGGAGGGAGAATCTGGCTAATCCAGAGACTCCCAGGCAGTTGCTAGAAAACTGATCTGACTGTACAGAGATAAGACACTTGTTAGTAGTCAATAGAAGCGGCTCCTGCAGATGCAGAAGTGGCCGTATAGAACAGTGTTTCTGTACACAGTTAAGACAGTTGTGAAGTGTTTCGTGCACAGCTTACAGTAACAGTGGATAGCAGTGGATCACAGCTGCTGGAGCAGGACCGCAGGCGGGTGCAAGAACTGAGCAGAACAACATTTTGGGAGGCTCACCTGCTCCATCTGCTGCAAAGAGCCTTCTACCACTCCCCTGACAGCGACTGCCCGCTCTGTTCAGTAGATCGATCCCCCACTCCCGCATTACTCTATGCCAAGATCCCAATAAATCATTTTTCTTACTCAACTCTCCACCCACGAGCACGCGTGCAGCACGCACCAGGCGCGAGGACAGGACCAGGACCAGCCCCAGCACTGGCTGCTCACCAGCAGGCACGGCCTTTTCAGACGCTGTAGAGCACGAGGTCTCCGTACGCCTCGCACCACGCTTCCCAGCAAGAAGAGCACGTTGCTGGGGTCCCTGCCTGGGAACATCAGGGTGACTCCAGCTGGGACTACCAAAGAAGCACATCCCATCCTTCCTCCATCTGACAACTGTATTTGTGCAAAAGACAACAACATACTCTCCTGTAAATAACCACATTTCTTCATTGGGGTTCCTGCCCCAATGTTCCCAAGTCCTCCTGTCCCAGGAACAGCTTGCTCTACCTGCACAGCAGAATTGTGCCACCATGCTTCCAGCACACAACGCAGGATGTGGCAAGAAAAATCACCTCTTGCATTTAAAGCCCACTTCTAGAAACCTGCAAGGAAAAGCCATGCAGGCAGGAGAGCAGAGCCAAGCTGAGAACTACAACGCTACTCATACTGGACTAAGAGCCGCGGAAAATACTTTTTCTCTCTTAGTATTTCACAATGTTTCAAGGACTCCAAACCCTCCTTTGGAAGACCAACGCAATTTTGTTTGTTTTAAGATATGGAGCATATCAGAGGACATCACAATCTGCGATATCAGTCGAAACTCTTTCAGGTTAACAGAGCTTTCCCTGAAGATTATTCTGCCCTCACCTGCAAGGCAACAGCCTCCGAGGCACTGCAGCACACTGCTGGGAAAGATCAACCATCAGCACACTGCAGGGGCACCGGCACCGCTCTGCAGAAGCCCACGACCAGCTTCTACTTCTTGCTATAGCACTAAAGTTTCCCTTTCTTCCTTTTTCCCCAAAAAAAATAAATGTAAAAAGAAAAACAAACTGTTGGAGCACACAGACCCACAGGGATCCATTACACTTCTCTAAGCCACAAGACAAATGAATACATGAGACAATTTGACCAGAAAGCTGCAAAGCTACCAAAGCCTTGTCCCCCAGCCCTCCTCCCACCACACTGGCCCCTGTTCAAGCCTTGCTGCCCTTGAGACCATTCATGCTACAGCAGCCCCGAGATGCGCACATGGCCTGGTTGCTGCCAAAATACACGTAATGCTTTCCCAGGGACAGGGATGTCTGTCACTTTTTTTCCTCTATACAGCAGTAGATTGTCCTAGAAGTCTTCGTTATCCTTGAGGCAGCTTCTTCTGGTGGTTAAAACATCTCTGGGTTCAAAAGATTTTTGTTCAGGCAGGATGGCAAGGAGACAGATGGATGCATGGAGAGCGGGCCAACTGCCTCGCTGCCTCTGAGCCAGGCAATAGAGAGGCAGTGGCTTAATATAGGCTCCATCTGCCAGGCCATGGCTCCGGAAAGATGGAGAACAGGTAGGAAAGCGTGTAAGCAAGCTCCTCGCTAGATGTACATGACCATATTCCCCATGCAGCATTAGGGCTTACACAGGCAATGTGCTCTTTACACAGATGGTGGGTCAGGCTCTCTCCACAGCTGCGGGCAGAGGTCTCCACCGCACAGACAGCAATGGCTGCACCCCTCTCTGGTCACTGGAGCAAAGCAGATGATCAGCTCCAGACTCTCCACATGTCCTTGGGGTGGATCACCTCTCTCCAGTGCCGTACTGCCAACATGAGGCCTCCTGAGTCACCCTGCCACTGTAGCATCTCCTCCCACTTCCCACCCACAGCAACCCTGGATCTGCTGATTCCCTCTTCTCAACTCCAGGAGGTATAAGGTGACTTCTTCAGACTTTGGTGTCCACTTCTTAGAAGCCAAAATTAGGACCAGCATGTTCCCTTGTGGGTGTCAGGAGAGGTTCCCATGACCCAGAAGTTACAAGAGCTCCATCAGCTCCTTGGTGATGCTTTTCTGGCTGTAATTTTTACTGAGACACCCAAAATCTCAAGTCTTTTGGAAAGCCCAGTATTTTGCATCAGGGTTGAAAACAATGCTTTAACACATATGGGAGACCATCTCAGAGACCCCCTCCAGAAGAACATCCGCCATCTCAGAAATCTTGGCCAAACTCCACTATTTAAAACTCAACTTTCTGTTGTGTTTGTTTTCAAAACATCTAATTGGCTGAAATTAAGTGCTGGGTTGGCAAAAGCCTCATAAAAGGCTCATGACTAATGTAGGCAATCACGCTGGTGTCACCTACTTGTCATCACTTTAAGGTAATTTAGAAAGCCGATGGCTTTGTGTGAAGAACTAATGACATTTTAATCTGTAAAAAAAAAAATCAGGCAAAGGAAAATAAGCTTTCGGCATCATACTACAGAATAAAATTAGCGCACAGGGTCCGTATGATGCCACTGCTGAGCTGAAATAGTCGTCTTTGGATGCACAGTTTTAAGCATTCAAGTATTACTAATACACTTGCAAATTTGAAGTGAATAGGCATTTACGTTTTTCTTTGCTTAATAAAGGATTTCTTTGTGCTGCACACTAGGAGTTTGCTGGGGCCAGCCCAAGGGTAGATGCATACAGAGGAACAAGCCCTCCCTGCTCCACACAGCTCTGCGACACGCTGCGGAGTTCACAAATTCAATACTGACAAGTCCCCACGGGACCGTGGGGCAATTCCCTCTCATTAGCCTGGCCATGCCCAGCTCTCAGCTACACTCACAGCTTTTGGTGAGCTGCCTTGTAAGTCACCAAGGAAGAGAATACGACAGAAATACACAAATAAATTCCAACCAGCTTGTAGAGAGCTAACCCCAACAGCTGCAATTGCAGGGAAAAGCTTTAAAAGAAAACAAAAAAAGACCCCATCCCCAAAGAGCTTGCTCTGAAATCAAATTCTTAAAGTCTTGGGAGAAAGGAAATTAACTGCCTAATTCTTTTCCTCCTTATAGCTCAATAATTTGTCTGGGAAATAAATACTATGGTATTCAAAGTAAGACATTAGCTTTATATAAAGAAGGAATTTCTGCCTGTCACTCTCGCGCATCTTGCTCGGTGCCGCATCCCAGCTCACAGTTGTTCCCACAGATACCGCTAAGTGACCTGTTGGCTGTCGGTACTGTCAAGCTATCACATGCAACACATTTTATTCACATTGGCTTATTTGCAAGTCTTTTCCTTTTAATTTTTTTTTAACAGCTTGCTCTCAGTGAAAACCTAGATAATACTTATAAAGGACATTATTATCAATGTGTTGTGACTGTTCAGTTTAATTCTCTTCTTCCCCACTCACCTCTGCTGCATTGCTCCAAGGTATTAATGGACTTGCCTTCACAGTACAGCTCTGCTCCTGGCCTGGCTGGTGAACATTACTACAGCCTGTGCTCCAGGATGGGAATAGTAGCTTACCCCAAGTACCCAGGTCTTACAGTAAACCTGCAGCACGGGAAGGGACTGAAGGTGAAATTTCCCTTTGAACTCAACGCGCTTGTTCTAACCTCAGAGAATTTTATTATATTGTTATGTACCTAAAGGTTTATTTGGATTTGTATTTTCAAACAGCAAGAATTAACACACTACGTCACATCAAAGCAAGTTCTCTGAGAAATTTTGGGTGGGTTTTATTTTTTTAAACCAATGAATAAAAACACACTTTTTGTCTACAAGACAAAGCAATTTCTGGCAGGCTGTATTCTCAAGAAACATCTTCACACAGATCAGAAAATAAAGATATCAATAAACCAATGAAAATGCCTTTAAAGTTTAATAGACGATTCCTAGGGTGTGATTTAGCACGATGAAAAGTCCAATGTAATGAAGCAAAATTTAATCTGAAATTAAAAGAAAACATTGCCATTTATTACAAGTAACTGAGAACATGTATCGAACTGTTCCGTTCGGTACTAGCTGACCCAATGGCAGACTGGCACAGCAACAGGTTACTAATCACTGGAATAAAATAGTTGGATGTTTTTACATCTCCCCGAGTATTTTGGAGTAAGTCTAATTCTTGGATGCTCTTCTTGGCTCAATCTCAAACTGTCCACAGCTTGGCATAGAAAACTGCCTCTGCAATGACTGTGCAAACAAAAAAACCTACCAAAAACACACACAAGAAGGCCTGACCCTCTTCCAAGGAGATTCTGGCTCCATTACTGATCTCCCAAATATATAAAAGCATCTTTTGGGTTTAGAAAAGGCACTGTGGGATCGCCCAGCCCTGGTGCAAATGCATAGAGGGTAAACACGGCAAGGGAAAAGTGCAAGCCCTCTTCCAACTGAACAGAAGAGGAGTCTTCAAATGTGGGAAAACAGGAAGGAAAATTAAAAGGGGAAAGCAAATAGGGTGTGAGAGCAAAGAAGAAAACAGCAGGAAGGCCCTCGAGGAGTGAAAGATATGACCTTTGATATCAAGCTTCCTCATCTGATGCCATAAAAAGCTAGTTGGGGATTGTTTCAATTTACTGTCACACACAAGAACTGGAGGAGCAATCAAAAGCTGGTTTGGTTTTCTCAGCAAAAAAATTGTGGTGAAAACAACTTCAGGCAAAATAAAGCCTTCTCAGCAGTCCCAGACTCGATCTGTTTTATCTTAATTCCTGGGACTTCTTTAAAAATAAAAGCTCATTTTGACATGAAAAATTAATGTGTACCCCTTTGAAACAGAAACAAAATTTCACTTTTAATTGCTACATTATTAATTTTGTCTTGCTGTTTGCTGAAAGTAATCTGAATTTGAGAGTAATTTGTTTTGCTTTTCATGCTGAAGGCTCCTTGTAGGAAACAGTTCATTTTTAAAAATTGCTCAGCTATCACTAAATGTACATGATCTGTATCAGAAGGGTGCAAGGCAGAATTTGCTTGTGCCTTGGAGAGTTCTATTAAAATTAAATAATTGTTTTGAATTTCTGCAGTCAGATTGCTGGGAATTACAGTTTTTATTCTATTGCTGGTCATACACCAGCTGGTGCAGTTGTGGTTCATCAGGGAACCCAAAGGATAGCTCATTGTCATGGCTCAGCAGCACGAGGTGTCGGGGGGATGGCAAAGGATTTGAAGCGCCCCATAATGTTGCTGAATGGAATTGTTCTGCTGTAAGGAGGGAGAGAAAAGACAAGACTGAACTCCACATATTGTCTCAGTTCAACCAAGACACAAGAAAAAGCTAGATGATCATGGAATAACATCATGCAAATTATTTCCAGTTGGGAGATAATTGTGCATTTTGGAGTAAATCCTCCCCATGCACATTTGCTAGAACTTCATTTACCTAGAGTCACCTTCTCTCCTCTTCAGGATTTTGAAACACCAATACCTAAAAGCTGCTCAGCTTCTCCTTTCCAGACGGCTCTTCCAAGGACTGCACCTTCCTCCTCCTCTCCCGACCACTTTCCAAGGCAAACTGCTCCCCTCCAGGCTTTGCTCACGGGACAGACCACACATCCTGAGCCCCAGCAGAATTTCCTCCACTAATCATTGGGTGGACAGCAAGGATTTACAGAGGCTCCAGGGCAGGGAACAGCAGTGATAGTGCATAAAGCAAGAGAAGCAAAGCGCATCCGTAACCCATTACTATCAGATGCTGTTCTACCACTGAGAAAGTAGAGTTAGGAACAAGATAATGAAAAAAGTGGTGAATATGATTGGAACCAAAACAGTGAGCAGACTTTTCAGGTCTGCACAGACCTGCAAGAAACAGGTATCTGACCAACTTGCTGAAAGACAATGGCTTCACAGTTTCGTTACACTTTCAATGAATTTCTGCATTATTCACCAGCTGCCACAGTCACTGATCAATGCACTATACTCCCCAACAGCTCCCCCACACTCCAGACACCCACCTCCATCTCCTATCACCACTCTGGTGCTGACCAAGAGCCAAGTGGCTCCTCTATGCTTTGAGGGAGATATGGCAGCTCAGTGTGGTGTAAAACATGCCTACAGCTACCTCCTGTGGTGCTCAGCCAGGCACCCCACTTAAACACAGGCAGGGCAGGACAAGGCATTTAGAAGCCCCAGTCTTCTGATCTGCAAATGAAAGCTTTGCTTTCTTTGCTCCTCCATCAGTTGGTCTCCAGAGGCATAAGATACTCAGAGCATTTCTGCCCAAAAATCAAACACACCTTTTCTCCTTTCCAGCTCAAACAATATGGCTGTGGGTGTTCCCAATGTCAAGATAACAGATTTCTATGCAGTTTCACAGGCAAAGGATCCAATTTTTGGGAAGTACTCAATTACCCTGTAGGCATCCCATAATGAAGTCAAGTCTCACAGATGCTCAGAGCTAGAATATATCAAGGAAGGGTTGGAAGAGTTTTGAAAACTTTCCCTAAAAAGCTACTGATATGCAGGACTTTCAGGAGCTGGACACAAGGGACACCAGCGACTGTTTCACTAGCTGTAGCCATGTCTGCTATAGCAAGTGACATTTTATAGCATCAGTGTGAACGTTAAAGTGCACATGCTGGAAAGAAACAAATTAGGGTGCAAAAGAACAGCAGTTTTCCAGGGTATCAGGCAGTGCCACTGTTTATTGACTTGTACATACCACATATACAAAACAGTACAAAATAAGCCCCTTTGACATCTGCATTTTTTGGTGAGTTGTGGCTGCTTCCTGTCCAGTCAAGCCCAAAAAGTCTGCTCTCACACAGACTGATAGTTGTTCCCAGCAAGAAAAGAAATTAAATACAAAAAACCTGTGAAATTCTTGTTAAGGATTTAACTGCATTGACCAAAGCAAGGCAGCTCAGGTTCAAGGTTGCTCTTCTGTGCCTAAATCCCCTGCTCAGCAGCATACTGCATCCAACATTCAAGTGCATCTCCTGCCATGCCTGGAGGCAAAGGCTGAGCAGAGCACAGTTAACTCCGGATTTCTTTGCTTTTGCCCAGTTTCTTTAGCCCCTCAACATTGTTGTGATGTTGATTCCATAGTTCCTCACTTGCCTTCTGCTCCTGAGTGTCACAAACTATTTATTTTCCCCCTCTTGGTACAAAAGCTGCCACAATAACATTGCTACACCTTGCAGAGCTCTTTGTCTTCATTTGGACGTGGCTAGCAAGAGCAAGCAAGTTGGAGCCCAACTCCTGCACCCTCAAGGAAGAAGGCTCTTCCCAAAGGTAAGACTCACCCAAGGAAGGCTCACCCAAAACCATTCAGATACCCCATTTTTGTAACAGTAAGGTTATATTTTGGCACAGCTCTAACATCCATGCCACCCTCAGCAGCATTCCTTCCAAAACATCTTCTCTAACACTATGATCTATGAAGTTTCCCCATTCGGCCAGTTTACAGACTTACCTTCCTTCCAGCCTTCCTCTTTTGACTTATTTTTCTTCCCCCCAAGAGAAAAAGGATGAAAAAAAAAAAAAAGGATTTTTCTTTGGGCTGCTGTCAGAAAAGCTGAGAGAAGTGCAAGGCATATAAAACATTTTATTTTCTCTCTAGCATTCAGGAGCGCTTTCTGTCAACATGATAACACCGACCCCAATTGCAGTTGTCACTGCTCCTCCACCAAAGTGGGACTCGGCACATGGAGGGGGTGGAGGAAGTCCCTCTACTCATACCAACAGACAACACAAGGTTTTTGCACTTGCAGAGACTCAAAATGAAACCTATTCCCCCCAAAACAATGGCAGTGCTGGCTGTACAGAGCAATGCAGCCAGCAAGCAGGAGCAGGGACCAGAGCTGGAAGGTGGATCATGAGCCAGGACCCGAGATTTTGGCTTGCCAGCTGAGCAAACATGCTCTGCCAATGCAAAATAACGACACTTCAGAATTTCCAGAGGGAAAAATTAAAAAAATATAATTAAATTGGACATAAAGAAGCTTTGTTTGCAAATTTGTTGCATTTTCTGCAATGTTAGATGCTGAACAGAGACAGGTTCAGAAGTAAAACCTCATTTCAGACTGGCAAAGTCAAAATGTTTCCATTAGGAAATGTCAGAATGGCATAATACGTAAAATAGGTTTCCTTTTTTAGGGTTATTTTTATAAAAATCAGTTGAGGAGTTCTGGATGAATTCTTAAATAATTCAAAGCACATTGATTGAAATACTCCACCTCACCCTCATCCAGATACACTTAAAGCTACATGTGTAAAGAGTGAGCTGCAGCCAGATTCTTATCTGATTTCAAGGAAATATCATCCAAAAGATGAAGGAGGACCTTGAGCCCAGGCTGTGGAAGGGCAGGACCAAGGCACAGAGGCAGCACCATCGGAGCTCCTTCAACTGCTGCCTCCTTCAGAGCATAGGGAGCGCATCAAAATAGCGCCTTAAGTGATGATCCTGAGGATGAGGAGGACCAAAAAAAAAAATCTTGCCATTGAGTGAAATAAATCATAACAAAGCAGCATCCACAAGAAAGTAAACCAAATCCTTCCAGTTAAAGCCTGTACCATGATGAGAAGGGCCATGCACCTGCACAACAGACAGAGGCACAGCCAAGTACAGACAGCAAAGGACATTCACCATCCTCATCTAGAAAGAACCATCCTCTTCCACTCTGTCACACTACAGCCCCAAGGAGACATCGTTCACACTGGGAGACCTATGAAGAGTAAAGCATTACTGAGGAAAGCCACTGGCTGCATTGGCTAAACCACTGCTTTGGTGACGGTGCATGGTGCACCTACGACCTGCTCACCGTCTGTCTTCAAACAAAAGGCCCGACATCTTTTCCTAACATGGCTAGTTTTGACACCTGCCCACCTGCTAGGGAAGCTGGGGGCTCCTGCTGGCAGGAAGGGTCTTCACAAGGAAACAGCAGGATTTTGGGGCTGGAGCACAGAAAGCACAAGCCTTGCTAACTGTTATAGACAAAACACTGCTCATGTGGCCATGTACAGTCTAATAGAGACACATAAAAGGAATTAGAATATTAATTAAACCAACTGTTTTACTTACTGAAATGAGCTCTGCCTTTCAAGAGCCAGTGATACCAGTGACTTATGAAGAGTTGCCTCGCTCTAAGAACACAGCAAACCTATCTCCATCCATACAGTGGCCTATGTTTGACAATATTTCAACTGAGATGCCTATTCAAATCTATAGTTCAGTGGTTCCCTCAAGAGATGAGAGTAACACTGAAATTACTGGTATCTGTCTCTGGTAAAGGACATTCCCCACCAGCTGCATAATGCACCACGTAATGTTAGGCCTATCTAGGAGGGCCAGAAGGAGGATCTGGGGAACTACAGGCCTGTCAGCCTGGCCAGCAGTGTGCCCAGGTGGCCAAGGCAACCAGTGGCATCCTGGCTTGCATCAGAAATAGTGTGGCCAGCAGGACTAGGGAAGCGATCGTGCCCCTGTACTCAGCACCTCGAATACTGTGTTCAGTTTTGGGACCCTCACTACAAGGAGGAGACAGAGGTGCTGTAGCACATCCAAAGAAGGGCAAAGCTGGTGAAGGGTGTACAGCACAAGTCTGATGAGGAGCTCTGAGGGAACTGGGGTTGTTTAGCCTGGAAAAGAGGCTGAGGGGAGCCCTCATCGCTCTCTACAACTGCCTGAAAGGGGGTTGTGGTGAGGTGGGTGTTGGTCTCTTCTCCCAAGTAACTAGCGATAGGACGAGAGGAAATGGCCTCAAGTTGCACCAGGGCAGGTTTAGATTGGGTATTAGGAAAAATTTCTTCACCAAAAGGGTGGTCAAGCATTAGAACAGGCTGCCCAGGGAGGTGGTGGAGTCCCCATCCCTGGAGGTATTTAAAAGGCCTCCAGGTGCTTAGGGACATGGTTTAGTGGTGGACTTGGCAGTGCTAGGTTAACAGTTGGACTTGATGATCTTAAGGGTCTTTTCCAACCTAAACGATTCTGTGATTCTATCTCACCAAACATGAATGAACAGGCCATCTTCGAGCTGATCAAAGAAATAAAGAAGTGGAATATGTTTCACCATGCTTTGTGTTTTAAACAGTTCCAATTTTTTTTCTGCCCAAGCTGCACACGTGCAGATTTCTAAGTCAAGACTTGAAAGGGCAATCATTTTTATAGCAATGCCAATGAAAGATCTAACAGTAACTCACAATTCCGATGACTACAGCAGAATTATTTCAAGGGTAACTGAGGAACATAATCAGGAATGAATGAGTCTCAGGCTGTCTTAAGCAGAAGACATTTAGTAAAGAAAACAGCCCTAACTACAGCTACAATGAAATAGATTTTCCTCCATTTAAATCCCAAGAGTCTCTCTTGCTCAGCAGTGGCCACACTGCACATGCAGTGCTACCCAGCTCCGAGCAGAATAGCTGCTGGAAACACTAACAGATGTGATTAACACAAAGCTCTGGCTAGGAGAAGGGATGGCCACAAACTTGAGACCTCCCAGCTCCCAGTATCTTGGGATAGATAGAAGAAGTTAGAAGAAAGGCAGAGTGGCCTATCCAATTCCTGTTAAACCAGTTTGGGGTAGGAAAATTATATTGCTGCATCTAAACCAAACGTGTTAACTACGGAAAAGAGTTTAATTCAAAATCCAGACTCAGCTCAGAGTCCATGACAGTCAATGAAATCTCAGATTAAAGCATGTTCACAGCTTTCTTCCCCTGCCTCCGATCCAAACCTTTGTGTTTTGCCACAGAAGAGTTAGGAGCCACAGTAGTTTGTCTTATGCAGCTTCTCCTTCTGTTTGCCCTTTGAGAAGGGGACGCTTTGCTCCCTTTCTTTCTGGGGACTTCAAAGAAAGCCAATTATTCATTTTGCAACAGCACACCTCTATAATAGCTGCAATAACAGCTTATGGTTACAACCCTCCCAGGTATTGCTGTATTTCTATAGAGAGGACGCAGCCTCCTTTAGAAACTGCACCTGGAGAAAACATCTGGGAACCCACTCCTTTCTCCTCCCCAGCCATCCCACATGACACTGGGACCACCTCAATCTCACCTGCAGCTCCAAGCAGAGTAAAGCATCAGCAACCTGATTTGGTCCACACAAGATTATGTGCGCCTTCTGCTCCTCCCAGTGCCTCCTTCTGTTACACTGGGGAGCTGAAGGAAGGACTTAAGGGGAGACCAATTGCCCATATACCATTCCTCCCACAAGCACCACTCAAATATATCACTGACTGCTACCATTGGGTAGATTTGCTTCTCCTGGAGTTACATTATGGCATGCTGGACTTTTACATCTGGAGGTTACCTGTTGAAATCGAAGACCTTTGAAATTTATGTAATAATAATACTTAACATCTAGTTCATATCTAGGACATGCAGAACTCAGACACAAGTCTCAACATTTCAACCTCTCTTGCCTTTCTGGTATATTCCAGTTGAAATAAACCACAAAGCAGTCTAAAAAGTTCCTTTCT
Organism: Phaethon lepturus; assembly: GCF_000687285.1. Classification (NCBI taxonomy): domain Eukaryota; kingdom Metazoa; phylum Chordata; class Aves; order Phaethontiformes; family Phaethontidae; genus Phaethon; species Phaethon lepturus. Next base: position 42,102 of record NW_010527557.1, read on the forward strand.
CACATTCTGCCAATCTGACAATACATCCTCATTCCCACCTTTGTCAGAGAAAGGATCCTCATGTCATCTGCCATAAGGGAAAGTCAACACGAGGACCCAGAGCAGAGCGAATTCACAACCAGGGCACTCACAATCCATCAGCACAACTCAGATATCAGCAAATAATCTTCAAACATCAACAAATATTTTCCTAGTGCGAGTCTGTTGACTACTTGTCAGACTGAGAAAACATCAAAGCTCAACTGCAATTCATTTGGAACAGGACTTAGAGTACATATTGAAAGAGTCTAGAAAGGGTGTATATATGTGTGTGTATATTCCTGTATATATACAAATAATATCTATACATAAAAAAGCATGTCTGCTGAAAACATGCCTGCAGCTGCATTTTACAGATAACAGAATCTGACTGAAGTGTGGGAGTCAAACAGCCATTAAAATCAAGAGAAGTCAAGTAAAAAATGACCTGGCAGATGTGTAAGGAAATTACAACATGGAAACACATCCCTTAGAGGATGATGATGGGTGAAATTGTTGAAGGTAAAAATGCAGACGCTTATCATGTGCTTTTTTTAGCCCTATATATAATCCCCGAACACAAGAGAAGACGAAAAAGCAATTCAAGGTGGCAAAGAAAATATAACTGAGGAGCTCAGGGGAGAACTGCAGTTATGGGCTATCAATATCTGCATGACATTTTTTCCAATCAACTCCACAAATGAGACACACATTATCACTGCAACTAAACCACTTCTCTGGGTTTTTTTTTTTGTTTGTGGGGGGTTTTTTTGTTTGTTTGTTTTACACAAAATATATGCTCTATGGGGATGTCTGAGCACACACTCAATTTAAAAACAAAAAAACACAAAACCACACACCTCAATAACCATCAGCAGTTATCAGGTATCTCCTTCTGAGTCCCATTAGCAATGTGCTAGCTGCTGCTTACACAACATATCTAGGTTTACAATTTTGTAGCACAGGGGTCTAAAACCTGTTGATTTGACAAGTTTAGCGGTAGTTAGGTACTTGCATATCCTGGCGTGCAACACTCAAACGGTCTCTCGCAGGAGCTGCTGGGGACATGAATGGTGCTCAGGTTTCTAGAGGAGTTGCTCTCTTGCTTTCATCAAGAGTTTCTTGGAAAACCCTATTCATTTTCATTGACCAATTGTGTCAGAAATAAAACCTTTTAACTAAAAATAACTGGGCTGGACTAGTTGCTAATTTTAGAGGGTGCATTTATGGAGACATAATAAAAAGATCAGTAAGCAGCACAAATTTGCTTCACTCATGCTAACGACCGAGTAGAACATTATACAGAATGACAACCATAAAATCAACCAACTACCTTTCTGTACCTAGCACGCAACCTGCTCTCCAGATAACATACATACTCACTTACAGTTCAAAATAGCCGTTGTTATGCACGGCCTTTGCATGAAAATGAAAGTCTTAATCTGTCAACATTACAGGAATTTTTCATGACTTGGTCTAGACTGTATTTCTAGCAAACATTCTGCTTGCGGTACATCTAAAACCAACTGCAGAGAATGCTGTGTTACGATGCTACAGAAACCACCAACTGAAATGATACCCACCCCTTCCATTTCATGGGCAGAGGATGGTCCTCCCGTCTTATACACCCATCTGATATGCTTTCCTGTGTTGACCAAAAGTCTACAGCAAAAACCCTGCCCTGGTGAGTCTTTCCATTGGAAGGTTTTGTTCTTGAATTCATATGAGCTATGGTTTCAGCAGGGACGCTGCAAATCTGTCTGGTCTTCAGGGACCAGACAGCTACTAGTCTATGTTTCGTGATCTTCCCCGAATGCTTTAAGACATCAGGATGAGAGGATTTCCAGTAGGATCTTGTGAAGTGCTCCAGGAACCCATCTCCCAGTTCCATGGTTCACCAGGGCAAGCTGGATACCAACTGGGAGTGCCATAGGCACAGCTGGCACCTCTTCAGCAAGGACCTGCACTCACACCACCACCACCCACCCCCAATTAAATTGGTTCTAGGTCAGAGCTGGTTCCCACCTGGCCTACTTGAACAGGAAAGTCTGGGATCATCAGAAAAAAAGATAACAGATACAATCCCACTGTTATTAGCTGGGAAGCAGAGCTGAACAACTTCCTTCGTCAGCTAAGGTCACGCGTGCCTTTGAGGTTGCAAGCCACACTGCAATTTGACAGAATAACCTGTTCTATTTCCTTTTAATAGATTTAAGAAAGGATGAGTAAACAAATATGCACTAAGCAAGCATGTTTACAAGCTAGTTCAAGATAGAACTCAATGATGATCAAATTGTGGTCATAACTGAGACTGAAACTAGTAAGTTTAAATAGCTCTAAATCAAACCACCAAATTAATACAACATGTAATCAAACTGAGTTATGAGGTTGAAAATGAAAGTGAATTATTCAGCATTGGTCTTGCTGTGGGAGCGTGCAAGAGAGGAAACAGACCTGTTAAAATTGAAACCTAGTCAAAAGACTCCTCAGCTGAGGAGACTCCATCATGCGTTCAGCACACGACGCATTTGAGACCACCAACAGAAGTTATTCCCTGTTGAAATGTCTTCAGACTTACTCAAACACTCTCTATAAATGCATTTTTTCCAGGACAATTATTCTAGCCACTCTAGTATTTCACCAAGTATCCTTTATTAATAGTCTTGTTTGATTCTTTTAAACCAAAACACTAATACACAACCATCCTTTGACCTCAAACTTGTAGGCTTTTGATGGGCATAAGGCTCTCATGATTAAGTTATTAAAGTTCTGCCAGGCACAAATGAAGTTTGCCATGTTTCGTGTGCTAGAAAACACTGAATAAGTTCACTCAGTCAGCCCCCTTGATGAGGTTAAGGAAAACTCCCAAAATGTAGAAAGAAAAAAGATTTCTAGAAAAAAAAAAATCAGTAAAAATAAAAACTATTTAAAAAAATACATCAGCCTCTCAATGAGCTGTAGCTCCTGATTTGGCAAGATACCTATGTTAGGCTGAGACCTAACCAATTTTTATGTCCTTTAGAGACAGCCTTGGCTGGGAGCAAAGCAACCTCAGTACCAGCCTCAACCTTAGCTCTGAGCTGCTGTCACAGCCCCAGACACGTGCCTACACCCCAATTTCCTCCTCTGCAAAACAGAGGAAATTACTCCGAATTTCTTCCATAAAACATTTTGACGTATGCAGATGAGTCATGCTACAGTACCACAATACTGCTGTATTTATCGCTGCACGGGATGGACGCCATTCTTGAAATACTTCATTTTTTTAGTATAAGATGGCATTTCAGATGTCAGACTGACCTGACCCTTGGTTCCCGCAGGCATAAGTGTGGACTGGTCTCCAAAATGAGTGCATCCAGCCTCGCTCACATCAAATACCAAACTCTTTGTGAAGAGGTGACCTCCACATCACGTCCTGCGATCGTTCCCTGCTTCCGCTGTCTCCAGCATTCTCAGCCCAAGGCTCAAACTCACTGCATGCACAAATACAGGAAGCGCTACTTGCAGAGTCGTTACCTCAACCAAATATATATATAACCAAAAATATGTATCGTCACCTCAACCAAATAAATACCCGCAGAAAATTTTGTTATCGTGACACAATGGCACTAGGGAACAGAGGGCTAAAAAAAGAAACGAAACCCCCCAAAAAATCCCTGCTGATTCCTGGGCCTAAAAGAGACTATTACAGTTATACATAAAGCCATGTGCTTTTAAACTGTATTTGTATTATACGGGTAATTAAAAGCAATAGCACACAAGTGGCCTCCCGGCAGTGTAACACCAGGACAGGTTTCCCTTCGCCCTCCCCGGCCAGGCTACGGCTGAGCACCCAGCCAGCGGCAGAACAGAGCACACGCGATAGTTGACATTTTATTAACAGCTCCATTAAAATAAGCAGGAGCTCATCCAAGAAAACAATTCCCAATCAATAGCAGAGTTTAAATTAAGACTTCAGCTGAGTCGAAGAGATGGGGCAGGACTGAAAGGCAGACAAAGCAGCGTGGCACGCAGGTGACAGCCCTGCCCGGGGCGATGCCCGACTCACATCTCCGCTCTGAGCCAATGAAGAGTTATTAAAAAAAAAAACACAAAACACAAATAAAACCAGCCCAGAAACCCACCCCAACATGCTGTGGTGGAATGATCACCATGGTGCAGCAGTGCAGAGCCGGGGGGTGGATGCAGACAGTGTACAAGCTCTTAGGCACGATGCTGGAGGCGACGGCAGCGTTCCCATCCGCCTCGCTGGGGTCAAAGCTTCACCTGCGCCTCTTTAAGGGATGGAAGCATCGCCGAGGGGTGGCCAGCTTCAGGAGCAACATTTGCTTCGCCCGTTTGCTCTGTACGCAGCATGTGCATCCCCTTCACGTTGCCTTCGGCCGCTCCTTCCATCCTCAAAGTATTTGCAGCAGCCAGAAAAGCGTCAGGGAAGTTTCCTACGCAGCTGTGAGAGCCCCGAACTGCCGTCCTCATGGCACAAGTTGCTCCTCCAGCCAACGGTGCCACCTCCCCGTAGCACTTGCAGAGCTATGTCCAAGAGGCACAGCACGGGAAGGGGCTACATCTGCCCTCCCTGAGCAGGATTTACAAAATGCCTTCGATCTGTGAGCTGCATGAACTATTTCAGCAGCAGAACGTTTCCTCTCCAGAGGTATGTTTATGATGCAAGTCATCAGGTACAAATCGTCTCTTGCAGGGCCAGTTCAGCAACACACAGACAAGAAGTGGATTCCTCCCACGAGCAGGGAAATCACACCGAACCCATTTGTGGCTGAAACTGCCCCAAATCTGACTCTTCTTCCCTCCCTGCTGCCCCATGCCTCAGCAAAATGAGTAAACCCAACCTCACAGCAGCATCCTGAGGCTAAAATCCAAACGTGGCTGTAGGAAGCTCAGGTGCTCTGGGGATGATGGATGCAGCTGAGTGGCATGGATCGGAATAGCTGGGTTTGCTCCCGCCATATCTTCATATGTAGCTCAGATCAAGGCATCATTGCACACAGTAAGTTAACTCCACCCTTACAAACCATCTCAGGTGGCAACTGGCTAACAGGAAGGGCATTTCCAAGCACTTTGTGTCCTTTGTCAGCTGGCAGGAGATACAAAGGCACTTGCTCCTGCCTCAGCAGAGCACTAACCAGATTGAATCAAATGCACATTAACCATCACTTAAAAGGGATAGTGGGGAGGTAATTAAAAATACTCTTTATATTATAAAATTTATTGCATTTTGCAATAATATCAAGGTGCTATAGCACACTGTGTACCCACTCTGGGCCAAAGCTGACTTCATCAGCACGCCCAGGATTATTTGCTAAAGTAGACAAGGACTAGGGCATTTGAAAGGGCACATGCCCTTGGAATTATGATTGATTAGCACTCCACCAAATTAAGAGCACAACCAGATAAAAACCTGGATCATTAACTAACTTGCTGTTAGGGTAAATCAAGCTGTGCTACATTATACTGCTGCTTTAGCAAAGAACAGGGATTTCTAAAGAAACAGCCACATAGAGAGCACGCATGCTCATTCCACTAGCCCACCAGGGTTTTATTCTTTTGCTGAAAAGCAGCAAGTCCCAGTCTGCATCTCCACATTCATTAATTATCTTCTGCTGACTTCATTCAACAGAACATCAAATGATTAAAACTTCAGCATTGCTCTTTTAAAGAGGCATCCTTTTCATCTGCCAAGGATGAACATTTTGGCTGCCAACTAAAGTTAAACAAAGCAACAAGAATATTTTTGGTAGGCAGAATATAATGGTCCATACCAGATTTTGGCCAAATTACCAGAAGTGACCCCACCACATTTCTAAATTACCATCTGGTCCCACAAGTGAGATCAGCACACTGATCTTCCAGGCCAGAGTGAAATGGATGGCATACAGCCTGCGCTTAACTTGCAATTAAATTTTCAGTGGCTAACGAAGCATAACTGCAAACATAAGCACCCATGTTCCTTGTCTTGGCAATGAAGAGAGGGAGAAGTGCATCCTGAGAGGGTCTCCAGGGGAAAATCTCATTAGTGGTGGCTTTCAGAGGCACCCCTTCACTGGCTTAGATAGGGATGGCAACTTCACCAGCTGAAGGTGAAGAGGTTGGTTGGTCAATTGGGGTTGGAACTTGTTTTCTCATCTGGCCATGACAGAGGTTAGCTGTGGCAAGGAGTCCAAACTGGCCAGCTCTGATGGAGGCATCTCAAGTTAGATGGGACAGATTGGGCTTAAATACTTAAGCACACAGAAATCCTGGAGGATTACTGGAGTAAAGTCTGCATGAACATCAGTCTCATGAGATTTTGCTGCATAGACTACCTTCATATTTATAATAAATATGTTCTAACCCTCACAGCAAAGGTACACAGCCTACCCCCAATGACGTGTTTTCTCTTTCCTGCAACCCTTGTAGACCTTACCTGGCCCGGAGCAAAGCTTTCTGCCCTCCTACAGAGCTCAGCAGCCACCCCAGAAGTAGCACAGCTCCAACAGGGGCTTCCCAGAGAAAAAGCTGCTGGGAAAGCCATCACCAGCTTTGGCCAGCAGCACAGAGATGCAGTGAAAACCTGGTTGTGTCAGCAATGCCAGCAAGTCTGAACTGAGCACAAAGAAGGTGCTGATCCAGACGACTAAAACATTTTGGCTTTTCCAAGATAAGCACACCAAATACTCCTTTATTTTTGTCAGCAATGTCAATGAAGCTGCAGGTTAACTGAGGCAAAAGGTGAGAACAGCCCTCTAGGTCTGCATCCCTCACTTTAGAGGTGCTGATATGCAGGTTTGGGGCAATTATTTAATGAACCACACAACTTGCTTTTGCTTGTACTGACATCACAGCCACACAGCCCATCACATCAAGACTTTAGTACCTGATCAGAACAAAGAGACATCCCCAGCCTTGTAACACAGCCCATCACATTAGAAACAGGCTTTTGCTTTGCTTTGGAAATGAAACAGAAGCGTCCCCATTTCTTCTCTCAGCAGCTTACAAACTGAGAGGTGTATCGAATGGGAACATAATGCCGCCACTGAAACATTTACTGCCCTGAAAACAAATCTTCATACGGTGGAACTGACAATGTTTTTCACTAACACGTGAAGACAAGTCAAGGACAGATTAAAATAAGATGCAGTCTAATCTTTTTCCTCTCCCTCCCGTAGAAAATAATACTTTCAAATGTAAAATATCTACTTCACTAACTTTGTTATACAAAGCATATTTAGGAAGAAACACATTATTACCATTTCAAACCAGAGTAAGCGCACAGCTTTAAGCCTGGGTTATTAGAAGATGTGATCGAAGGTTTGCAAACACTACGACATGCAGAAAGCATTTTTATAGCAAAAATAATTATACAGCATACATCAAGAGGAATGGCAAGAGCCTAGAACAGTTAATATCCTGAATGCGCATGGGAACCAAATAGCAAGAATGAATCCTTGGGACCCTCTGCTTAAGATATGCTCCTGCAAAAGGACCTAGGCTGCTTAGTACTGCCAACCAAGAGGATGAACTTCCAGCCAGAATTACTCCTTTCCAAATGCAGAAAGGTATTTGCGTCCCATAACCGCAGTTGTCAGCATGCTGGAAAAGCCTAAGGAGACTAGCCATTGGATTTAGGTGCTACAGAGGGGCTCAGAGGAGACACGTCCAGTTCGCCAGCAGTGCATCTGCCATCAATCAAGAAGGTACCAAAATGATCTCTCCAAAGAAAATATTTTTCCCATTTAGTGCATGAAAGACACGACTGTACCCCCCCTTGTCCTCTTTGAGGGACATTAAAGAGGAGGTCCTGGGGCACCCGGGTTGGTGTCAAACCTCTGCACACACAGTCCCTCATTAGAGAGCTCTCACACCAGCCCACTGGCCAAGCCCATGACATGCATGACTACCAGCTTCAGCAACGTCTGGGCTAATACATTTTCTGGCAGCCCTCTCTTTCCTTCCTGCAAACACCAGGTCCATGCAGTTCATCCACCTTTTCCTCTAGTGTTTCTCAAATACCTTGATGACTGACTGGCTCTGGGTACTATCTCAGGAGACCTCAGTGGAGGACTCTGTAGGTCTCCTAAGGAAAGGATCTGGATCTGGCATTGACATGCAGCATTGTCTTCAAGTTTGTCACACAACAGCACATGCTTCACCTCAACCATATGTGCCTGCCAGCTCCCTGGTGTTCACATGGTTGGACATGAACCACATGCTCAGCATGATTCACCCACGAAAGTCCTAAAACATGCAAATCAAAAAATATGCCACCCCTCTGCCAGAGCTGCTGGTCTGTCAGAGCATGGGGCAGCCACAGTCGCCCCTTGCAAGCTGCATGGGGCAGCACGTCTCATGGCTCCCTCCGCACAACCCACGGACCTTTCCTGGGTTGTTAACACCCATCGCATCGTCAGCCTGTGGGGCTCCATGCCCGAGGCAGGAGGATGACCGCAGACAGCGCCTCTGCCTTTTGCGGTCTCCAACACCCCTCCCAAGGGGCACTCACTATGCTTGCAAGGCTGAAGTGACAGCAAAACACATCTTACCTGGGAAAAATGAGCATAAGGCTAGAAACAATTTATAACAACCCAATAAAGCATTGCATAAAGTCACCCCTCCAGCTAGAAGCAAGAGGGTTATTGTCTCCAGCCCTTTCTTCGCCAGAATCATTGTAATGCAAGGGAGCTTTCAATGCAATTTGCAGCTGACAGCCCACAGTGGGAAGAGGGCTGCTACAAGGCTGAGGGTGCGCAGCTACAGCAGACTTGCTGCTTTAGCTCAGGTCAGTACGAGGTTTCTCTGGTCCTCTTCCTACCACGGAAGTTTGGAAACTTCACCAGCTTCCTCCTGCACATCTGCAGGTTCTCCCACTCAAGCTGTGCAGACAAGCCAAGGACAAGGGAGCTTCAAACCCCAACAAGACGGATCCTCTCTCCCATCCACCCCCATCAGTGCTCATGAACCCAAAGCCATCTGCGCAGAGGGCTGCAGTGCTGCCGCAGATGAGACAATGCCACCAGCCAGCCTGGGAGCTGTGAACATGTGCTCAGGGAAGAAATAAGATGTGGTTGGGTTCAGCGCTGCTGCCAGCAGTGGAGGAGGCATCTTTGCACCAGCAGAAGAGACACAGGCAGCCACCCACAGGCACTACGCACCTCGCCAGCGAGCTCAGCGTCCCCGAGGAAGCACGCCTTCCCCAGCAGCAGCACACGTCCCTGCGCGCACTGCAGACTGGGCTCCCACGCTCCATGAACATCCCCAGAGCCACCCCACCACGGAGGAGAAAGGGGATTTTCCCTGATTGCTCTCACCCAGCAGACTGTGAGCTTTTTGGGGCAGAGGCTGTGCCCAGCACACTGCCACCAGAACGGATTAGAGAATAAAGTATGGTTGCAAGAAGAAGTTACCAAAGTATGAAGAAAACTTGATTTGGAGGAGGATATCCTCCTCACAGACACCTCTGAGCCAGGCGGAACCAGCCACTGCACAGCAACGTGCCACACGACCGTATAAATTCATCATGGGCAGATGGCTGATTTGACTGAACCAGCTGTAGTTTACACTGGAGCTGATCCATCCGTCCCGTGCCAGAGAGTTATGGCTCATGTCAAATTCAGCTTCGTTACTCCATAAATTTCAAGAGAGGGAATCTCAGGAGGGTAACCTTTGCTTTTTAACACATTCCCCGTGCATAAGCAATGGACAGGAGTACAGCGTGCAGCTGGAAAGCAGCTGTGCAGAGGACAACATGCAGAAGGCTATCAAGGATGGTGGGCAGAGGACATGCAGGCAAGGAGAGTTCAACACAACAGGGAGGGAACACAATTAAGCCGATGCCTTCAAAACGTACCTCTCGTGGTATTGCAGAGCCCAGGTTTTGCTGCTGTATCTGCCATTTGCAATTTAAATCACAGCACTCAGCTATGCAAATCCATATTTAAAAGAGACAAGAGATAAACAAGTGTTATAGAGGCTCTTGTAGAGCATCTTGAGGCTTCGATAGTGTATTTTTAAGTGTATGCAAATATGGGAATAAATGCTGTAGTGAGCTTCCATATGGAGGTATGTATGATGCAGGTCTTGTTTGCACCTCCATTTCCTCACTCATTCACTGACTGGATGCTCCATAAAGGTTGTGTAAAGGGATGAGTGTATAGATACATGCAAAACAGAGCTTATAATGAGTAAGTTTTTTTCTTTTTAATTTACAATTATAACTTACAAATATACATGATTTCAATGGCACGCATCCACATGAGTCATTTTTATTCAGTCTCTCTCCTAGACGCAGTTTAATTTCATTTTCTAGAAATCTGAATAAAAACAGTCTGCTGCTTTCAAGAATAACAGCAGCAGGGAAAAGCCTTCATAAAAGAGGAACCTAGTAACTTTCACGCATATTTTTGAACCACTCCATCACATTCCTG
>NW_010527557.1:52568-78333 GCF_000687285.1 Phaethon lepturus
TGAGCAACCCTCAGTCTTCAGACACACACTAACTACCTGGAAAGACTCAGCTGTATATTGAATCAAAGTGCTCATGCACAACGAAGGGCTCCCGCAGCATCGCAAACCCTCTGTCAATACTTCCTACGCTAACCGCAGTTGCTCGGGAGTATTTCTCAGCACTCCTGTGTCCTCCCCTACCTTTAGGAGGGATGCAAGGACGGACAGGGAGGGGTGTCCCCCAGAGACACCCCTCGCCTCCCCCCACTTCCAGCCCTGTTTGGTTTCACAGTATTGTCTTTTAAAGTTGTTGTTACCACAGACATAAGCAGTAGCCATTAAAAGCTTTGGGTAAAAGCCACATTTGGAAGAAAACTACTGTGTGCATTAGGGGAAAGAAGGGAAGATTGCATTACCAGGTTATTTTGGGGGGTTTTCCCACTTGTCATTGTCTGGAGTTATGCAAAAAGTTGCCATTCTACCCAAGTCAGCCCAAGGACGATCATGAAGTGGCTCCCACTTGTGTCCCAGTTACAGCTTAGGCTTAATTCCTAAAACGCATGTTCCTTTTTCTGGGTTTTTTGTTGGGTTTTTTTATTTGATTTGATTGTGTGACTGCTTGGGCTCACCATTAATCACAGCTTTTGTGATAGTGTCAGAAACAACCTGGGAATGACTCTGTCACACCAGTCTCTGCCATGCAGCCCCAGCGAGCCCTGAGACCTCATCCCATCAATAATGACCCTCTGCCCTAGGAATAGTTTTCATGCACCATGCTGACAACTTCTAGCTATGACAAGTCCAGGAATTTCTCAGTGTCCCTTATCCAATCCCTATTTCCAGTATGCCATTCAGGCTTCCAATGAAAATAAAATTTTAAGTTATGAAACTCATTTCCACAGCCTTACCAATAGCCCATGGCCAGCGTACCCAATCGACCCCCAAGCCCTCCTGGCCAGGACAAGCTCAGCCATGCCAGGGATGCACCACTCATGGCCACAGCTTCGTGGGACAGCCCTGCTCCTCAACCCTGGGACACCCAAACAGCAGCTACCAAACCACATCAGGGCTCAGAAGCAGCAGAAAGAAGTAGTGACATGATGAACATCTGAGATCACTCTGAACTTCCTCTCATTATCCCAGCAATAAGCAATTGCTGGACCAGTCTACTCATCTAACATTATACCTGCATTTAGAATTATAAGCCCCACTCATTAATCCCACAATATATCTTAGTGGAGATACAAGTGTTTTGATTATCCTAATGAGGCTGGGAGCCATTTTACAAGACATGCACATTGGTTTTCATGTTGCTGTGGATTGGGCTTTGTGCTTTTGAAGTAGAAATTTTGCAGCTCTTGTGAGTTTGCTGTTTCCAGCTTCCCCATCCCCAGGGAATGCTCTTGGAGAGCACCGAACCTGCTCAAGAGCTGTCAGCGCTGGCAAAGTACACACGCAGAACGGCCACTGCATTAATGAGAATGGCAAGCAAGATGGCATCTGCTTGCCAGCACATGGAGTAAAAAGAACCACCAAAACCCTACCTTGGAAAAAGCAAGACAGATCCCTGGTTTCTTAGGGAACCACCAGTGTCACCCTACCAGACCACAGGCTGGGGACACATTATGTAGTGAAGCCACCTCTGGCTGCATTTAACACCCAAACCCTACCTCGGAGCAGAGGAGAGTCTACGGAAAAAAAAAACTTATTTCAGAGATTTAAAATTTATTTCTGGCACTAATGTGATGGGCTGGAGCCAGTTTTAGCTACAAACCATAAGGTCCATCAAAATTAATTTTTGTTTCTAGAGGAAACAATGCTTGCCGGCCAACCGTTTCAATTTCTACCATTCTGTAGACACAGAGATTAGATGAGATTACAGGGAGTGGCTGCAGATGCGCAGAGATAACCTAAGGGGACTTGGGAGTGTTTTCTCATTCAAAGATTAAATCGATATCACTTGCTTAGACTGTAGCCATCAAAGCATGTGTTTGTGTACAGGCTGCTGTTAGCTTAGATATAAGGTCTGTGACCTCCAAAAGTGAAAAAGTCTTTTGCTGCCTGTGTTATTTGTGGCTTGCTATGTATGCTGAGAATTTGTGTCTCACACACATGGAAGCTGTAGGAATAATATTTAGCAACTGTTATCTCAGTGAAAAATAAAATAGAAGTCTTAGAATTCCAGCATCTTTAGATGCAAGGATTCTGACCTCTAATTGGGCACTGAATACTAAACAAGCGTTCCCATCACCGGAGTCCGCCGAGTCAACACAAGAAGCAAACAGCCATAGCAGCCTAAAACAACTTCTTGGTAGGGTTCAGACCACCTGCAGAAGGTCCAACCCAACACACATGACTCGATAGAACCTGGCTGAGCCATTCGTGTTCACAATATACAGGGACAGGCAGAGACACACCCCAACACCATGCTCAACCCTCGTGATGATCACTCCAACCTAGTGATTCTGTGATGCTGGAGTGGGGGTCCTGCCCCGTCGGGACCTGCTACCAGGAATGCAGCCTCCCCACCCTCTCCCCAGGAAGATCTCACAGACCTTCTGCTACCATTAATCCAAGTATTAAAAAAAAAAAAAATCAGATGATACCAGCTGCTTCTGTAGCTCTGATGAATGTTCACACACCCTAAATTAGCAGTTACTTGCCTGGTATTAGCTTTTATTTATTTGTTTTTCTGGGGAATAACATTACTACCCTGCAGCACTGTCCGCTGAGGGATGGTTTTATGGCTGTCACCAGCAGCAGTGACAACCTAATGCCTCCAAGAGCTGGGAAGAAAAGCACAAGGTGTTACATGGGAAAGTTAAGCAGATCCAGAAGTGCAGATGCAGCTCTTGGGAGGTTGCTGGGTTTTTTCTCCTCCACAGGCCATTAATGAGCAGCTGGATCCTATGGTGACAAGATGCAGAAATTAGCAGTCATATATTCTGAGCAGCATCGTGGTCCTGTGGTGTGTCTGGATAGTGAGGGGCACCTGCGGCTACACGGCTGGCTGGGTTCCTGCCCAACAACCACTCCAGTGCCACCACAATTTATTGTGCTATTAATGATGCAATAGAGCACACAACTTGGATCAAGCATCTTTGTCATTTTCTATTCAGGCTTAAAATAATAAGAGAGAAAACACCACCAAATGAAGAGAGAAGAGTATCACAAACAGTATTCCTGCTCTGTGCAGATGAATGGGGATTCTCTAGTTAAAGACTACGGTTATATGAAGTTGGAGGGCCTGATCCAAGGCTGCTTGAACAACCCTCCTGCCCCAACCTCTGACTCCTGAGCTATACAGCTGGCTGGGACTGCAGGAGGCTTCACATGTTGGGGCATGGGTAAGTTCACATGTGCACACACATACTATCTCACATTGCAGAGATGCCATTAGAAAAAAAAACAGGGCTTCCACACCATGGGTGAGCAGTGCCACCTCCACCACACTCTGAACGCTATGTAGCGTGATCCTCTAGCAGTAACCAAAAAGTAGGTCCATTCACATGGTGAAGGGGCCTCTGCAGCTGCAGCCTTAATTACTGATGAATAAATAAAGCATTGCCTACTTTGAGATTTGACAGCACTGGAGCAGAGTATGGCTATTCCCCAATATTTACCTTACCCACAGCAAATAACCAAGTCACCAGCTCAGTTTAAAGGGTAGTAATTGTTTTAGTTGTATTTCTTCCAGGCATGGAAGTCCTCCAGTGCAAAGGGGAAGGACATACACACAAGCACAGGCAAGGGAAAAGTTTTTTCCCCCCTATTTTTAAAATCCAGAGTGCTGTCCTGACCCATAGTCACTGCAGGAGAGGCTGAAGCCACATTGATGATTTTGAGTACAACCACATATTTGTGGACCCTCCTCTAATCAAATAGAAGTTGCCAAGCCCAGCAACACCCATGATGAAACGGAAAACCTGTTCTTCTCCCAGCATGGATGAAAGGGCATGTTTCTAAGCAAGGATAAGGCTCCACCAGACCCACTTGAAGGGTTAACGCTGGATTCATTATTACTTGCTGTAATGTCCTGTGATGTCCTGTCAGCATGCGCAATTGTTCAAACGTTTCTGAGCTCACACCAAAGATAACTGGGTCTAGTTCTGACATGCAAGGGCCAAGCAGTGCTGGCCAACATCTCGTCTGACACTGAGAAACAGAGGCTGGGAATGCAACATGCCAAGTGGACATATATCTTTCTTTCTCTCTCTACATTATCCGGAAAGCTGAATGACAGGTTGGGTTTGTTGTTGTTGTCACAAGTCAGCCATAGCCACTCAATGCTAAACAAATACATAAAATACCCAGAAAAGATATGATTATTTTTCCTAAAGAAAAAAACCACCCTGTTTATAAATCTTAGATATGGAAATGTCATCCTAATAAAGCCTGCCTATTTCTTCAGGTAGCCCCGTTTGTATTGCATCTTATCTGAAAGAAAGAGTGAAAGCTTTGAGCAAATCAATGGTTATGTCAACTCTGAAACACGGACAAACCTTCGCCCTGTTTACTCCCTACATACAAAAATTTAGGTTTTAATTGCCACCTCCTGCCCCTCACAAAGCACAGCCCCCGTGCACATAACAGCACCTCCCGATGCCATCACAGACATGCCCTAGAGATGGGCTATTCAACGGCCCGATGCCTCCCTGCGGTCTTCCCCACCCAGCCAAATACAGGGTTGCACATTTCCAGGCTGCAAAAACTGTTATCTGGAACGGGCAATATTCAGATATTTAGTCTTGAAGTTATTCACATAGACAGCCTTGCATTTAAAGTGCTGCAGCTATGGAAGTTCGCAAATGAGATTGTGGAGATAAACAGCGAGGGTGCCCCACGCTACTCCAGCCACAGGTGCCAAGTACCAGCAGCTCTGGGACAGGGCTGCTTGCTCTGACCCACACACCTTGCCTAGCCTTATTTCTTAATGTATATGTAAAGGGAAAAATAAATACTAATCTCCCCTTCCACTAATGCAGCACCTTCAATTCCAGAGATACAAAAAAATAAAGAAGTTTAGTTGTGGAGATGGGTGTGCTCAACATGTATGTTCAGCTCCCAGTGCTGCCACTGACTGTATGTCAGAGAAATAATTTAAGCTTTTTGACCTAGTTCTAAGGCTGGGAAAATATTGATTTTTTTTTTTTATTCACTTGCCAAAGTGGGGAAAAAAATTATTTATGCTGAACTGAAATGGTATTTGTTGTTACCGCTGGGTTTTCGATTTTGTTGAAACATCAATTTGGATCCTCTTACTCAAATCCAAAATATTTATGATTTGTGCTCTGCTTTAATCTCATCATTAAATATAAGAAAACAAATAAAAATATTGAGGCACAACAAAAACATTTTAATAAGATATCAGCTGAAGGGAACTCTTGCAGTTCTCCAAGTTCTTTCCCCATTTCTCAGCTGCAGCTATATCCAAGAGCTATTTTCAGGTGAATAAATTATGCATGTAAAAAGAGAAAATGAGCGCTGAACTCTGCCCCGATGGCCAGCTCCAAACGAAGGCAGCAAAGTTTTCCAAACCTTCTCTTATCTACTTTGGTTTCATGCCTTTAGGTGTATGAACTATGTATTTGTAGTATATAAACTACATTATAGATACATATATATAACAAATAAGGACTGCCTTTAGGTAGGTATACAAGCATTATTAAAACTGCTGGGGCCCCAGTCTCAACTGGTACCTTTATGGATGGCCATCATACACCCACAACAGGCAGTGACTACTCCAGTGCTGGAGCAACTACCAACATCTCCATAATATACAGGCATTCGTTTCACATACCAGCAGCGTGAGACTGTCGTGATCAAACCCCTCAAACAAACCACTGGGAACCTTTTGATAAATATTCATTATTATGGCACTCCTCTAAGAGGGAAAACTGCAGAATAATTAGCGATCCTTGCATGCAAGCTCAGGATGTCAGGCAAGATGTGCAATTATAGTTTTACCATGACACTCAAGGGGTATTTAATGAGTTTGTTTGGTTGAACATTTGTTATTTTCTGAAGCAGATGTCAACACTTCTATTTCAAGAAAATCATTCCCCCCCCCCCGCCACGATTATCAAAATGTCTTCAGTTATTCCATATGCCAGGAGGCAAGTGACTGCCCTGATAAAGTTACAGAAACGATTCAAAGAGTGAAGACAGGATGCTGAAAAATGGCATCAGAGCTCCCACCACACTGCAATACTCAGAAGAGCAGCTTTGGAAAACCACAGAACATTGTGGGTGGGAAAACATAAGTTCTGTCACTGGTCGTTTAATGTCATCATTACTTTTCACATTGATTAATCGCTCTTCAGTGCTAGAGTTAGAGAGGAACCACGCAAAGCTGCCAGAGTGTTCTTCACTCTCTTATTGCACAATCATTTCCATGCCAAAAAAGCATGCAATACCCTAAAAGTGCATTTTCCTGCTCAGCCCTCTAAGGCTAGACAGCTGGTCTTGGAGGTTAGAGACCACGCTGAGCCCAGAGAACCCAACCACAGTGGAGTTTGAGGATTTGGGTCAGGCTTTTGGCACAACGCTCTACAGGTCACCCAGATGCACCTAACTCCAGTGAGTTAAGCAGCACCAGGGGACATTCCTGGGAGGACACCCGTACAGACAGGCTATCTGAATGATCCACAACGTGATTTGGCCTGGGCTGAGTAGTGCTCCACCAGCCACATGGGCACATCTCCAGCATCGCCAGGGAGCTGGGCAGGAAGGCATCCCAGCAAAGCCACACATGCCCACCCTTTTTGTAGGTGAGCAGAGTGTTGTGTTTAACCACACTGCCCCATGCTAGGTGGGCACTCTTGGGCACACCATGTTTAGCTGGAGATACAGACTGGAAATCAAGCGAGTAGCCAAACTGGAGGCAGGATTTTGTGGGGTCCAGGTGCTCTCATGAAGGATTCGAGAACCTGAGCTGGGGTAATGCGTTTGCTTTGAGCTTTGCCCACCCCCTCCCCACTGTGCTCATTTCCTCCAGGTACAGCACAGTGCTGTGGTGTTTTAACTTCACTACAGAAGGCTTTTTACACCCCACTTGTGTTGGGGACCTGCATTTCGTTCACCACCACCATCAGCTCTTTGGCTCACTTGACTTTGCTGCTGTTGGTATTTCAGAAGCTTCACCTCACTTCCTTACCCACATTGTCCTTCCTAAAATTCATTTACCCCCAAGGATTCAAGCAATCCCACTCTGCCAGAGCGGGGTGTCTGCAGTCTTCTCTGGATTTTGTTCCTTGCTCCTCCAGTTGTTCCAGTTCCCAGCTTTTTCCCAGCTGTATCCTTTGGCCTCAAGCTCTCACCAACTCCATTACATCAGAGTTGATTTGTTTTGGGGCATGTGATATACGGCACTTCTTGGACAACACTCAACCCCTGGGAAGGGCCAGTACATCAAGAGTTCTTGGAAGTAAATTCAAAGTTATTACTTTTCAAACCCGTAAGAGTCACATTGTCAAGCTCTTCTATACTATCATGAGAACCATAAATTTATTTTAAAAGCAACTGAAAGCTCAGATGCTATCTGTGCCAGCATCCCGAGCCTTTCAAATGGAGCTGACAGGGTCTTGAGGAGTAGAGAAAATACTGTTAGTCCTTCAATAAATTCCTGGAAGTTATCACCAGCAATAACCACTCACACTCATTTTTCCTGCCCAGGCTCCAATGCACTTTGCAAAGAATATCAACAACTTCAGAACTTGCGTTCAGGAGGCAGGACACGCACATAGACATAAAGCCTGCGAGCAGCTAAGTCTTCCTCCATCCCTTCATTTGATAAAACTGTAATGCAACTAACTGAAAAAGAACCTTTTGGATTATTCAAAACCAGAATACAAATGGGCAAAGAACTACAGAAAACATACCCTGAGAGCATCACTTTGCTTCATAGGGGCTTTCCATCTCTGACTGTAGGGTCACCCCTTTGAAACACATGCGTCTCTAAAGGCCTCCATGTTACACTGGAAATAATCAGAGGATTTCGCAGGTTGCTCCTAACCTTATCATCCAGGAATCTATTTTTTTTTTTTTCCTGCCAGAATATGGAGATTTGATGAAAAATGCAGTCCCATTCAAATGCCCACAAGTCCATGTCATCCAGTGTGCTGCGTGAGCACTTCTGTCATCTGCTGGAAGAACCAGCATCTGGGTTTGTCATACTTGCACCGCAAAGGGAAATGGCAGCAGTCATTCTTCCACTCAGCTTTATCTGGTGCTGTGGTCCCTCAAAATCATCTGCATCATGAGAAGGTGGCAGAGTGAACTTGCACTGTTTTTCATAACACAAGAACTAGGAGACAGCAATGAAATTGTGCAGCTGCTGCTTCACACCACGCCAGGAAATTGTGTGGCACTCTCACAGAGAATGTTTTGAAGATCAAAAATAGAAAGTGTTTCAAAAGCAGTGCAAAGAACTGAAGAAGGAAAGGCTCATTTAAAACTTAAATGTACAGATATGCATGCAATCTCCATTTCAGGAAATCCTTCAGAAGTGGCAGAAGTCAGGAGGGCACACTGAGGGGAAAAAACATTTCCACAACAGACCTTACGCTGTCTGCAGTCATCTGCCACAAGCTCCTGTGAAGGGAAGACACCAATCTGACCTAGGGAGGCCATTCTCATGCCCATGTTTAGGGTTAAGTCACAACTTCTGTTCTACCTGTTGCCCTTTAGCATGGAAGAGATCCCCTTGTGTGTGTGATGTTTCCTGCAAATACATATAAGCAACAACCATAAAAAACAATTCAAAGCTGTTCAACCTCAGCACCTTCCTGCACAGCCCTGGGAGAGATGATGCTAACTCAGCCACACTGGCTGTTCAGCCATCCTCCCCACCTGCCCTGGCCGCAAGGCAGGGGGACAAGTGGTATTAACAGCTCTAGATGACACCTTTAGGTGAGCTCATCTGGGTCTTGCAACAGATCCAGGTCTGAGAGCCTGGCCTTCAGGATGACCTTGAAGGGTTGAGAATGTTGACCCATAAGAGCTGGAACCCTGCCTGCAGCCTTTCCATGGATTCATATCTCCCATGGCCAAAGAAACACCCTGCCAATACAAGCGTGGCCAAGGGAATTAAAGATTCCCTGTCCTGGAGAAGTAAATCTGTGCTTCCTGCACAACCGCCACATGCATAACCACTTCAAATCCAAAGGCAAGATGTTAACTGGAAAGAGCTGGAAGAGCTCCTGAAGGAGCCTGGCAGGAGGAAGAGGTGGCTTTCCTGCAAGGATCATGGGTGCCCTACTAGAAGCAGGGCACACATGTAGAAGATAACCATGCTGTGTTTAGACAGCCAAGTGTCTATGGAAATTCAAAGTAACTCTTGCACTCTGTCTGATGATCTGAACTATTTTCCTGTAAAGTCTTGATTATATTCTTTATTTAGAGCTTATGTAACAGAATGGTAATTTTAATGTTCAGTCTCCCGAGTTTCATAGCCCTGCACTCCATAGTGAGAAACAACGTGCCTTAAAATAATCTTCAATTTGACTTCTTTTTCCTTGCTCTCTCTCCTTTGAGACTTTAAAAAGGACTTTTCAGAACTGATTTACCTGAAATATGTATGGTTAAGAACTCTTCAACTCATAGCTGCTCTAGTGAGCAATTTCATTCATGTGCTATAAAAAGCCAACATGCTGAACTAGTTCAACTTTTGCTGTTGCCATTTGCTTAAGTAGCATGATGTCATTCTGCACATTTTTATTCAATTCACACAAAATGAAAGCTATTTCCCTGTGATAAAGAAGCATGTCACACAAACATAATTCCACTAGACCTACCTATCACAGGCAGGAATACGGGGAAGGACAATGCATTTATGTACTTCTAACACTTCAACCATGCTACACACTGATGAAGCAATTAATGACACACCCTAACGAGATTCTCTCTCATGGCATTCACTTGACACATGAAAAGCACAGAGCTGCAAAGCTCCTGCAATGCCTCAGACCCTGAACAAGTGGGTAAGAGGCATCACCAAGGCATTTACAACACTGGATCCCTCATAAGTCTTTCACACCCTTCACAGAAAATAGAAAACAAGCCAAAGTTTTCCAGCCCTCCTTCCCCCATCTATAACTCTACATAGAACTCAGTCCCATCCGGAAACCTCCTAAGCTGTCCAGCTCAGAGCATTATGGCAATAGACCTATACAATTTATATAATGCAAGGAGCTCTGCTACATTTGTGAGGAGTCCTTGCACACGAGCACCACTCACTCCACCTCCCCTCACCATCACACACACACGCAGGAGATGCAGCCTGGCACGTCGCTGCACAGCCTTCATAGCCAAGGGGCTGCTATAAAAAGATTAAAAAAAATAAAATACCAGGGATGTCTTTTGCAGTCAGCAGGTTCAGCTGTACTCTGCCCCTGGGGTACTGCCCCACACACTCCACAGCCCCAGCTTTTGTTGTGGGGGAAGGGGAAATCCCCCTGAAAAATAAATTTCTACCCCCTCACTGCTTATTCTGAGAAAGTAAAGCTGCTCACAAGAAACCTCAGTGCATATAAGGCCATTAGGGATATTTTTAGCAAGAGCAGGCCCATAATTGCTCACACCAAACATCTCACTGAGCTGTGGGCCACCTCAGTCTGCAGCTGCTACGAGCAAGGGAATAAACTCAGCAGGATTTGGATCCTGCCACCTTGGAGCTATTTTAAAGCCTTGGACCCATGAGGAATCCCCAAACACACCTGTATTTCCACAGCAGATTCCTCAAAGCAACAGATCATAGCAGGTCTCTCCAGACTGCCCCAAAATCCTCAGGGGAGATCACAGCATGGAAGGGAACAGATCAGCATGGCCATGAAGTGCTTAAGGATGGGTTCAAAGGAACAAAGGGAACACTAGGTCCCATGAAGGCTGGCAGAAGTTTTGGTCGGATGCAGGTCTCCATGCAAAGCGTGGAGCCACACTGACATCCCCCTTTGCTCAGAAAGGGGCTGGTTCCTCCATGGGGAAGCACGTCAGGTCTGAACCAGCCCGTGAAAGAGCGACATCTTGGTGGATACACAGGAAGCCCTAAAAGAAGCTGCTCCCCCAGGCTCAGCCTACATGAGCTTCCCCTGGTGCCCAAGTGGGGACATGGTCTGAAGTCTTGATGCACCTTCTCCAAACCATACAATCCTACAAATACATGACAGTTTTACATATAACGGTTGCATTATATACATACACACTTGTATACGTTAACCTTATCCCTCAGGTCTCTCCTGTTACATTAAGATGACTTTCAACTCAATATCCATACGTTGATGGACTTCGGGGCACTATCTGTTCACCTCCTGCATTTTGGAAAGGATCAAGTTTCCTAGATACACACATAGCTAAGCAAACCACAACGAAAAGTCAGTACCCTTCCTAGCAACATTGCTACTCTTTAGAAGATATATAGCTTCTCTCCTGCCCCTCAGTCCCTGAAGTAAGGACCACAGTGGTCTGTTTAACCTCAGGCTTGAAGGCAGGACACCTTCCACAACACTGTTAGTGCATGTCACAGCACATCCCAGGTGCTAAGCAAGCGTTGTCCCTACACCATCCCACTCTCTCCTCACTTTAATCTGTTTCCTGCTTTGCCAAAAGCACCTGCAAGTGAGCAGAACACATTTTCCAGTGCCACTGGATTAAGCAAAGCCTTTCAAGAGGAACCTGATCCCCGCCGCAGGGCTACATGAGATTTTTGCAGTACTCTGCAGTGACAGTACAGACAACATGGTATGTAAAGCTTCCACCCACTTGCCACTTCATTTAACGTGCTGTTTTTGCAAGGTATAAGAGACTGCTTTACCTTAGGGCACGCGTTCAGGTTAGTCAGATGGAAGTCTAAGTCTAAAACCCATTAGCAAATAAGAGAATCTACATACAAAATGGCCCCATGTGGCCAGACGTTGCGTAGCTCTACCTGCTCTAGGTCTTCAAGGAAAGAAAAAGGACTACAGCATCTGACGCCACAACATTTACAACACTGCAATCAGTTGTACCTACTGGGATACACTTGCAAAAAGTAAAAAATCATCTGAACAATGAATGGCAGCAGGAGTTTCCCTGACTCTGTACATGGACTGTTGCTAATGGAAATGAAGGTCCACAGCTGCAGGGCTCTGTGCAGGACCCAGCATCCATCCCTCATCTTCCCAAGCCCATTCAGACTGCCTCAGATTCAGCAGATGGAGAGCCAGAGGTGCCAAGCCTTGGACTCCAGCTCAGACAGGCAGGGAGAACTCATTCAGCACCTTTGCCAGCAGCCTCTGTGGGTCTGATTTCACAGCCCACCCTCCAGGCACCGCACACACCATCTCCACACTCAGCACAGGCGTCTGCTCTGCACACCCAGCACTGCTCTTTGCAGGTCAGTCTGAGAAGGTTTGCGTTTTGGTCCCGATGTAAACATCACACAAGTAAACAAAAAACCTCAATATTTTTTTTCTCTTTCTTTTCCACATGTAAAGAAGCAAGCAGAGGAGAGCAGGAAAAGGAACTAGAAAGGTGCCTTAATTTTCCATAAAGAGCATCCCTCATTCTGGTCTGCTTCAGTAATCCCAGCCAGGAAAGTGCACACATGAGTAATGCTACGGTGCTGAATTATGGGACACCTGCAGCCACCCTCTGCCATGGGCCCAGCGATGGGAAAACAGGCTCAGGTACCAGCCCTACAATAATGCAGGGACAAGGATTTT
This sequence comes from Phaethon lepturus, assembly GCF_000687285.1. Lineage (NCBI taxonomy): Eukaryota > Metazoa > Chordata > Aves > Phaethontiformes > Phaethontidae > Phaethon > Phaethon lepturus. The sequence continues at coordinate 65,246 of NW_010527557.1, forward strand.
TATTCTTGCAGCAACTGCCTCCCTATATAAATTTCTAGCTGTCTCTGCTGTATATAGGAACATGAACTGGTAAACGTTGGGCATCTGGGACTGTATGGGGTTCAGAAAGCGCAGCCCACAAAGTGCAGATCTTGCCGAAGGAACAGGAACACCAGTTGCACAACAGACTACGAACAGTTATAACCAGTGGCCTCTGTACATTTGGCCACTTCTTTGCATCTGCAGCGTTGCTTTTAAGACACCCATAAGCCAGCACTGACTCTGCTCCCCAAGGAAGCAGAGGTCAAGTGTTCAGAAACCCCATGTTCCCTTGGCGCAGGTCCACGCTCTGCCCAAGTGCAGCCTTGACATTGCAGAGCACTGCTGCAAGGGACAGGGCACACGCGTGGCAGGGCCGGGCAGCCTGGCTGGCCTGTCGGCACTTGTGTGGATGGTTGCCTGAAGGCAACACCAGGTTTAATCACAAGGTGAGACCAGCCCCAAGTAACGCAGGACAGACCTCCGCTGGGTTAGTCAACGTGACTTGACAGGTCACCCAGATGAATAACCTGAGCAGGACACAGACATCAGGCATGTTGAGCCATAGGAAGAAAACTTGAAGCATTGCTCCTCAAGCAAAGTACTTGCTCCTGGGAGAGCTGCTCCTCCAGCACCCAGTAGGACACAGTTCTGGACTGACCCAACGCCTACACTCTGCACCACATCCCAATGCCATGTGTACACTTGGGGTGAACCCCTGGCATAGCTTCCTCCATAGCCTGAAGCTCTTCACTGCAACAGCCCTAATTAATAATAATCCTCAGAGATGCAGAGCTCTCAGTACTTTACATCTGCAAATCTAGAAGTGCTTTCCAAAAGAAGTTAACACCCTTCTTACTGTTTTCATGAGGGTTCTTAGCCACATCCTTCAAGTCAGGCCTACACTTAAATCTCTCTTCAAATAGGCCATAAACTACTTTCTCCCCTTTCACCAGAAGCAACTACCAACTGCACCTACGCAGCAAAATTAACCGCTCCGGCTTCTCCTGGCGCCGTTTGCTGCTTTATTATATTGCGCCGGGTCTTTGCACAGGTCAGCGCCGATCCCCCTTCCCGGGGGATTGCAGCAGGCTCTGCGAGAGGAGAGGACACTGCAAAAAGCCCGCACTGCAAATCAATCACAACCCCACAGGTAGCTCATAGAACAGTTTGGGTTGGAAGGGACCTTTCAAGGCCATCTCATCCAACCCCCCTGCCATGAGCAGGGACATCTTCAACCAGAGCAGGTTGCTCAGAGCCCCGTCCAACCTGACCTGGGATGTTTCCAGGGATGGGGCATCTACCACCTTTCTGGGCAACCTGGGCCAGGGCTTCACCACCCTCACAGTGAAAAACTTCTTCCTTAGAACTAGTCGAAATCTGTCCTCTTTTAGTTTAAAACCATCACCCCTTGTCCTATTGCAACAGGCCCTGCTAAAAAGTCTGTCCCCAGATCAGGGCAGCAAGACATGACCATACCATGCATAACGTACCAAGCAAGCTGCCGAAGCCAGGAATGGCAGAAACATCCCCATGCTGGCACGGGCTCAGAACAAGGTGCAAAACCTGCCTGTGATGCTCAGACTCGCTACAAATGAGGTCTCTGAACACACCCAGGTTAAAGATCAAATCAAGGAATTTCAGCACAGCTGAGAGGGCAGAAAACACAGCTGAGCCATGAGAAACTCCTAACATGCCTTTGCCTCCAATAGAAGACCCTCATCAATACTGAAGCACAGAAATTGCTGGCAACATTTCTTTTTAATGCAATATCTACAAATACCTGGTTTTAGTTAATTTTGGGATTTTAGGAGTTTTGCACAAAATGTAGCAACTCTTGCTAAAAGCATAATCCACCTTCTATAAATAACATGGGCCAAGAGAAGACCGCTGACCATCCCTTTATACAGGTGGGGACATCAGTTTAAAAGCATACTGTATTTCAGCATAAGGAATGCTGCTTTCATGGAATCAGGTATAACTGAAACTACTGGAATGTCGCTGCAAACTGAATCATTCAGTGATTTCTCCCAGAGTCCCCATTTCTCAGCACAATGACATATGAAGTGATTGGGTTTTGTTTTTAAAAAGCTGTCCCTGATAGTAAAAGCCAATCAGCCATATGTACCTGTGCAGGAATGAGGGCACAGGGTGGGAAGGCACTGAGCATTTTGGGTTTCGTGCCCTTTGAGGACACCCTCAGATGAGTAAGGGTGCTCTCCAGCTCTGAGCCAGCAGTGAGGAACAGACATACAGGCAGCATGGTTGAGTAAGCCTCATTTTCCTAGGACAGCCAGCCAATAAATCACTTGGTCACAACCGTGTTAAAACCCAGAGTATTGCTTTTTATCTAAACATAAGCATTGCATTAGTTTGTGCCTCCTTTCATATTCCCAAGGAGACTGCAATGCTCTCAAGGTCTCCAAGATTACTACTACCTGATGGGTTGTTAAAATATTTCTGCCTTGAAAGTTCTTTCTTTAGCAACTTCACCAAGAAGAGAAACAAAAACCCCTGTATCTTCTCGTAGAAGTCAGAGGACTGAATCAGAATTTTCCAGGTTCCCCCAGCACCCAGGTCCTGCTGTTCTCTCCACCCTAGAAGGGCCTTCCAAGGACCTCCAGCAGCCACAGCTGAATGGTGCCACTTCCCATAGTGTTTTCTGCATCATGTCCATCATGAGTTGCGGTTGGGTTCAAGCACACCCTCGGGGATGCCTTGTCTCCTGTTTTTTGAGACTGTTCCCACAGGGCTGCCCTGCTCCTGTGGACATACGAGTGACCACCTCTGACCCAAGATCCAGAGCCACCATCTCACCAGGACTCAAACCCATGCAGACACACCTAGGCACAGATATGCCACCCATCCTCCCCCATGTTGCTTTGCCCAGCCAGAAAGCTTGCTTTGCCCAAATACCCTTTTCAAATTTAAAAGCCTACAGTATGTATGTCTTCAGTCCAACAACCTGAATCACAGGGACACAGGCACACATTGAAGCAGAAATTCTGTTTATGGCGCGGCAACAGCATGCCTGTTTTAAGGCTGGATGCATCATAAGGGACTATTTCCCATTCTCTGCATCTCCAGTTTAAAGCAGCCCCATGCACTTCTGGCAAGCAGTCTGCACCTCAGCTAACATGAGAGGTCCCTTGGACATTTTATCCCTTCCTTCTCTTTAAAATAAAAGATGTCCAGGCTGTGAGTTAGTGTTCTTACCATCCATGTGTGACAATAAGAGAGATCTTGCAGGATCTTAGAGGAAACATTACATCCCTTTTTTCCAGGGAGGTTGGGGAAAAAAGCTTCCTGTTGTGTCTGACATGCTCTCAAAGTGAGTCACTTCAAAACATGGTTCATTTTTCAATCCTGCTTTGTCCAAATACAGCTGCTCTGCGATTACGTACTCCCTCTCAAGTCCCCGTTCCACCTTTTGCAGGATCTACATCCTTTTCTCCCCAAAATCCATCAAAAGAAACACACAGTCCAAACCAAGTAAGACTTCAGGAGTTGTTTTCCTGTCACATGCCATTGCTTTTGCTGAGGCAGAGCTCCTTCCTGCAGGGGTGAGAGGTCTGTGGGATGGTTTAGGCACGCATGGCACAGAAGTCCAAGTCTGTGCCAGACTGCAGAGCAAAATGAATCAATGCAATACAATACTCCTGAAACCCTTACAAGGGAGCACGGTTCTGTCGAGTAAGGCAGGGAGATGAACTTCAAGATTCATCTTAAAATGAAAACACACAAGCAAATCCCGAAGATGGTTATTTTCTGAACAGATCTCCTAGACTTATTCTTAGCTCCCACTATTGCAGGGATCAGAAAAGAGGCATCATGTACTTACCCCTGAAGAACACACACCACAATACCTCAAAGCATGCAATAAGGCAGCTTTACTGTTAGGATTATTAGTGTTTCACCATTTCATAACTCTCCAAATGCCTAAAAGCTTAAGTGCTGCTGTTTCTGGGCTGCTTTCCTTATCCTACACAATGCCCTGATCAGATTGCACCAATTTATTACGTTATTGTATCGCTAAGGCACTAGACTGTTCTAGTCACATACTTAACATTACAACAGAGGTGCTCAGATGATGGAAAGTTGAAAAAGGTTTTTTCTCCCAGGCAAAGGAAAACAGATTCTGTTGAATTATAACATATATCAATAGCAGGTTTTTCCCTAGAAGAGCACGAGAAAGTCTTTCAGTAAGCTAATTAGAGCACGTATTTAAGCACTAACCACCCGTGACCTGAATCAGATGCCCAGGCTGCTGCTTCATTTCCCATCTCTCACTCTGCTCAAGTTTGAGATGATTTGCCCTGTATTTCTTTGATGCACCTAGGAGATACTCCAAGACAATTTAGAAAGCCATCACCATCCTTCCTTTGATTCCCACATCATTTCTCCATAAACCTAATTTTTTAAAAAAGCAACAAGCTGACAAGCCTTGCAGAGCCTGCTGTAATTTTTTACTTCCCAATTTTTGGGTTTTTTTCCAAAACACATAAAGATAGAAAGCGTTCCACAGGACCTTCTAGAAATTACCCTGAAGTTGGACAACAGCTTATAGCTCACACACATTTGGGGCCCACCCTGCTCCATCCCCGTCCTCCTCCTCATGGGCTGCAGGGATGGGGCCAGTGCAGAAGAGCTGACGGGATTCACACTAAAATTGGCCCCGGTGTCAGGTCTCCCACATTTGCCGTGCCTTTGTGAAAGGCAAATGATCTTTTAATACTTCTTACAGTAATTAGTAATGCTTCTCCTTTTGTTGTTTTGTTGGTGTCCCCCGTCCCCCCCCGCCCTTAAACTAAAACCTACCATGACTGCTTCATAAGGACACCCTAATTATTATTATTTACATTGATTGCAATAAAGCCTTGGAAGTTCTGCCAGGAGCTGTGATCCCACTGTGGCAGGTGATGCACAAACACAGCACGGTCCCACCCTAAAGGCTTTGCAGGCCAGTAAATTTGTCTCAAAAAAGAAAAACCAGCTCTAGTTTTCTGCCTACTGCTAAAGCTCTTTGGTTCCTTGGCACACTACTTCTCTCCTTTCATTTCCTCATCTTCCCACTCTACATAGTCCCGCAGTGACCTTTGCATCACACCCTCCAAACGGCTTTTAAATTGGTAAAACAGCCTCCTCTTTCCAGACCTTGAGAGCTTTAACACTCTGGGAACCTTCTGTTTGCCTGCACAGGGATACCTGAGAGCAGACACCTCCGAGGGAGCGTCCACAGAGAGCCCCGAATTAAGGTCTGTAGACAACAAAATAGTTGACCCTAGCTGGTCCATTGAAGCACCAGGCTTGCATAGCTTGGCAGAGTTTCGCTTTAAACCCTCACGCTTCAGCTAAGTTTTATTAACATTTTAATGTATAACAACACAGTCTTACAATTATGAAGTTAATGACACAACCATACTCTTAAGTGGAAAAAAAACGCATTTCCTGCTTTAAGTGAGCAGCTGTAAACTTGAGATTTTAATTGAGAAAAATCAACTCTAAGAGGATCTTAATTCCACATGTGATTTTGTTCTTACTTCACGGTGATCTCCAACTAGTTAAAACTAGAAACTTTTCTACAACAGACACACATCTCTCAGCAATAGAAAAGATTCAATCCTTTGGGGATATTTCACATATCTGGCACAGCTTGGAAGTAGCATCCAGGCTCCCTGCATGCTGCGCTGGTGGTCAAACAGCAAACGCCGCAGAGGTTAAATCTCCAACACGGAGCACATGGGAAAGGTCCCGAGTAGTTTGTTGAAGATGGGGTTTGAGAGAGAGGAGGCGAAGACAAGAAGATACAGACAAGACAGTAAGGTCTTCATAAAATAACACTGGGAACTACTACTACAGGTGTCTCCGGGCTCACCTTATCCTCATCACATCAGCACTGAGCTCTGCCTGGGCTCAGCACAAACCCCAGGAGCTGAGCACCAGTGCCACACAGCTGGACTGCAGCTGGCAGACACTGCACACATCCTCTGCAAGGCACAGCTGCCTCCTCAATAACCTAATCAAAATTAGCGAGACACACACACATAAGGATTAGCCCTGGTAAACCTTATATTCCAGTGCACAACAGCCTTCCTAGGCCACATCTCATTTAACAAGATCAGGGAGCCAGGGCTGAAACTAAGAGCTATACTAAATTGCTTCTAAAAAACCCCTAAGATCATCTCTACCATCCAGCTATCAGACATCTGATTTACTGCACCAGCAAAGTTACACACTTTTAAATATGACTGAACCAGGCATTCTCTCACACACCTGATTTTTGTGACCAAATATTATTGCTGCATGCATAACTGGAGAATCAGGGCAAGGAAAGGGTACAGCCAAAACCAGAGATACAATTCTGGAAGACAATGACCCAAAAAGCACTGTTACACTGGGGAGCACAGTGTCACACTTGGGAACAGCCCTCCCCACCAAGGCGTACGCCATGCAGACAGTCATCCAGCACCAGTACAAGCCGTGCAGGGAGCCCCTTGGCTTGGGAACACGTTACACCACGGCCCTGCAGGTGACAGAAACCCAATTCTGTTTGGCAGACCCTAGGTCCTTCTTGTGCTTACCTGCATCAACCCTTCCGAGGGAGACATGGCACAAACTCTACACCACACAGCAGGAAGACAGCCAGAAACACACAACTGCCATCCTCAGAAGGACCAGTGCTACCAGTTAACACTCGGAAAAAGCCAGTGCTTTATTTAATATTCTTCCATATGGTGCTTTATAAGCTAACAACTGCAGAACAAGCAGCTGTAGATTCGCTACCTGAAGGCTGTGAGAAAGGAAGAAGCACGTATTCATTCCTGCAAGAGCAAAACCGCTGGTGAGTCATTACAGGCTTATCTTGGCCAAGAAACCAAACGTGCAAGACACCTGCTGGCTTTTGCCCATGTTGTGATTGCAGAATTGACTCCTTAGCATGCAGCCCTTGGTTCCCGTTACCCTTCAGGGGAACGGCACAAGCGCAAGCCGGCGCAACAAGCTGGCTATCAGCCCAACCGCCTGCACACCAATCCCCATGGGATTAATGCTGTGAAAACATCTGGGCACATGCAAGTACACACAGTTTCATAGACACCTGTATTACAGAGTCATCTTATAAAGCCTAGTGATAGCAGGGAGCAGCACAAAGCCAAGCAGCCACTGATTTCACATAGAGAAAAAACATGCGACAAGAATTCCACTACAAGGGATAAACAATAAAATTATTCTAGAAATATGTGATTTTACAGAAAAATGCCAATTTGCTGAGCCCCAGTGTAAGCAGAGCACTCCCCCACTCATCACACTAGTAGATTTCCTCTTCTTTTATGGATTTCTCCACCTGGCTGGCTCCCTTTTTCCCCCCCATTGGCACAATCTATCTTGCTAACCTTTTTTTATTCCTCAGCCTATGAATGACCACCAAATGGGACTGCGAATACAACTAGCAACCTGGCAGCAGCAGGAGCCACAGGCCACCCACCAGCACCCACCCACCATGGCTGCACAGCAGAAGTGTCCCTCTACAACCATGTCCTCAGTGGCCCCACAGCACCATTTTCTTCAGATGGGTCACAGCCACAAAGTATGCTTGCTTTGGGACTCACTTTGCAGTCTTACTCAAATATACATAACAGCATGTGATTAAAATTAGTTTGCCAGGCCAATTTTAGCCATAATGTTTCAACAGCATAAGAAATAAAGCAGGATTTTCCAGTTCTTGTCATCCTGTACCACAGTAGGAAACACGTCAATGCCTGTTCTTCCATTTCTTTTTCTTGACCTTCCAATGGCAATGTGGACATTACGTGTATTTGCTGGCTTTAGAGGAAACAAGAGTGAAGAAAACGGAGAAGCAGGACTGTCCTTGTAAGGACTGCAGTTCCCATTGGGGCCAACACTGATGGAGAATCACAGGAGGGCTGAGGTTGGAAGGGACCTCTGGAGAGCAGCTGGTCTGACCTGCCTGCTCAAGCAGGGCCACCTAAAGCCAGTTCCTCAGGACCATGTCCAGACAGCTTTTGAGTATCTCCAAGGATGAAGACACCACAACCTCTCTGAGCAACCTGTAAAAGGGCTTTACTGTGCTGAATTCTCCACCTCGTTGGCACTGGAATAGCTAAAGTGTTTTTAACCCCTTTTTAAACACAAGACCCTAAAAACAAACTAGGCTTTAAATAGGGATGGTGATAGACAGGTTCCTCTCTTGACACTGCACAGCCAATTTGTGGAGCTGGTTTTCAACACCAATCCTAACTACTGTTGCAATTTAATTTATTCCTGTATTAGCTACGGCTGTGCAACTCTCAATGGTAGAGAGCTACTGACCCACAGATTAATCTTCAGCTGTCCTCATTACCGCACGCTCCCATCTGCTTTATTTCTGCCCACTGTATACACACCCCCCGCAGCAGCAGAAACCGAGAGACCAACCAACAAAGGTCAGCTCTGCTCCCAGCAGGTACTCTGCGGCCACGCACGGTTACATGAACTGGGGACGGCCAGCAGCAGGTTGGAGGCACTTGGATCTTTCAAAGACTACAGACTCATTTGGTGGGAGCACGGCAAGGCTGCTCAAGCCTGCTAGGCAGCATTAGCAGGGGGATATATACATAGCAGAGATTATATAGATCAGTGCTAGGGCTGAATCGCAGCCGCACAGTTAAGGTATTTCCTGCTCCCATTCACAACAGTTGCGTTTCCAGCACAGCCGCTCCCCAACACCTTCACCAAAGCAGTCTTATTTCATACCCAGAGCAAAGCAGGCAGGAGCCCAGGCTTCCTCGGAGGAGAGATGTCATCTAAAAATACCAGCTGCCAGTGCTGACAGCTCCCACGGCAGGTTCCCAGGGCAGGCTGAGCTCCTCCACAGCCACTTTCGCCTCCGATCAAGAGACTGCTTCCACACCAATAAAAATGTAGAGGTGAGAAACCCTGCTCACCCATTGCATTGGTACTGGAGAGACACTGGGGTCACAGCAATGTTTCTTCCCATGCACTATGCATGCTGCATTTTTAACCGGCACTTAGGGCAAGGTGAAGAGAAAGCAGCCTTCCCCAGAGCTCTGGAAGAGGCCAGGAGTGCTGGTCATGGCACCCAGCAAGGCAGCTTGGCACCATCCACGCATGCCCTGTCCAGTTGCTTTGACCCAGGACCATTAATAAAGAGAATGATAGGAGAGCAAGATGGTGATTTTGTTTATAGCAAATCCAGAGTCACACAGACAGAAGTATTATTCATCTGATGCACAACAGCAGTGCCCAGAGATCTTGGCCCTCTCCCACTCTCCTCTTGGCTGACTCGGGTGGTTTCAAGGTTTCCTCGCTGTACCCTCCCGCGCCAAGACAAAACTCGGGTCTCCATGGAATGCAAGCCACCAGGGCTTACTGCCTCAACAACAACTTCTTTACAGAAGAGCCTCTGAACCCAAATACAGCCATTACATGGCAATACATTTCAATAAAACCTCTCCCAGCAGAGTACAGAGTTTTCTGGTTTCCCCATCCATAGTCACTATTACGTGAACAGCTCAGGCACCAACTGCTTCTCCAGAACATCAGCTGCAAAAGGAACATCAAGAACTACCCAAGATTGAAAGAGTTCAGACCTTGGCTGGTAAACACAGAAAGAAAGGACTCACACCTACTCCTTAGTTAAACTAACTCATTTCTAATGCTTGCCCTAAGTCTATGCATAACTCCTACAACTTACCATAATCCTTAAAAAAAAATACCCAGAAACTCCGCTCCCTCCTCTCTCACCACACTGGGGAGAGGGATCTCAGGGGGCTCCAACACGAGTGCTGGGGGGATAGGAAAGCCCATTAGTGAAATCCCACCACACTTAGCTGGATGCAAGTTTAGTTGCAGGGTATTGGTATTACACTTCTAAAAGTCCCTGAAGTTTGAGGACTCTACTTGCTTGAGTGTAGAGTAGCTGTGGGCAACAAAATGTTCTCTTTATGGGAATATTTCTTTTTTCTTTTCTTTTTCAGGTGCCTGAGGTAAAGTTAAGCTTTCATATAAGGCAAAACATATACATTAATTAAACTAACTAGAAAATGTGAGTTTCTGCCTCAGATGAAGACTCTCATAACTTACCAGTGAAAAGCTCTTCAACTTTGGTGACCACAGATTACAAAGCAGATCTTCTGTTTGTATAGAAATACGCACTTGGCTAAGAACAGGTACTGGCTGAACACTCACAGCAGCCCAGGCAGGCATCGGTACCAACGCGAATGAAGTCATGCCCCGTGAATACGGAAGAGGGTTATTCGTACACGTTAATCATCTCAGTGCTGTTTTCTGCTGACACAGGCGTCGGCAGCTTCTGCATGGGAAGGGACACCTCAAACAATTCTTCATCCACATCTCCATTAGCATTTACAATCATGTACAACAGCTTAACTGATAATCAATTAATTGGCATTGCAATACAGCAGGCCAGACGCAACCCAGCTGGCAGCATGAGGTGGATCTGACCTCTAGCCACAAAGAAAGCCAAGTAGTTACAACAGCCATGCTCAAGTTAAAAAAGATCACTCCAAATGTCAATACAAAGGAAGCTGAGGGCACAGGTACAGTCATATTATAAAAGAAGAAACTACTGGAAGGGGACAGGTTTTCTTGTCTATGATTGGAGATCAGCTCATTTCTCATTAACCTGAGACCTGGGACACAACACACCAGATGTGGGTCACTGCTATGCAAGCTCAAGGGGGACCTTTTTTTCCCCCCTCCTCCCATAAATGCTTTTTCCCAGAAAAAAAAAAAATGCAGAAGCCTGAAATATTCCATGAACTCCTGACAGTATTTTTGAATAATTGGAAAACATTCAAATGTTTTGACATGAAGTGAAACAGTTCAATTTTTCATCCTACAATGCTTGTTTGAAAAAAATCCCTTCTGTTTTATATAAAAGGACTCAGGCAGGTTAAAGAAAAAAAAAAACCACACAAACCAAAAGAAAACCCAACCCAAACCAGAATAACCCCCAGCACATTTCCAATTTGTCAAAACACTCTGATCACCTGGGATAACTTCTGCAACTTTTGGACATTACCACTTATCCAAAAAAACACATAGTTCTCCTTTTGCCCCAGGTCCAACCTCAGTGAACTTAGACCAGGCACATCCCAGAGACTCATCTCTCCTTAAAGCATCGTTTTTCTCGCCTCCTCGCTGGCATTCAGTCAAACATCACACACAGTAAGCTGGAGAAGCACGTGGCAGATCAGGCCCGGAGGCAGAGATGCAGCACTGGGACCAGAGCATCCCTACACCCACCACAAAGCCGCTCTGTGACCTTCACTCTAGAGCCCACAGAAGAACTGAACATCACAACAAAGAAACCACCAACCTGATCATGTTTTAACCCATTGATACAGTGCATATAAGAAAGGACCAACTTCCCATATGCCCCTTTTGCTCACCACCCCCAGGCAAAGGAGTCATTTTAACAGAAGAAGAAGAAAGAAAAAAAAAAAAAACAAACAACAACAACAACAAAAAAAAAAACACCAAAAAAACAAACTCACATTTGGAAGAGGAGAGTAATGGGAACACCCCAGCTTTGCCAACTCACTCCAAGGCTGCTCACAGCCCCTGTGGGAAGAAAAGCAAGCTGCCGGCCTGGCCCTGCTTTAAGTAACGATCAGAATTAATTACAGCTGTGGTGCTGCAGACAAGCCCCTTGTACACAGCTCTACAAGTGACTTTGGATTGGCAGCCTTGCTTATGCGCGGAGGAAAAAGCGAGGCTCTGCTCAATTTTGGGAGGCGATTACAGCAAAGTGGCTGATATACAAAGTTCTCTTCTGTGCTATTTGGCAGTGACATGGGGGAAAGGGGAAAAAAATGGGGGATTGGGGAACAGCCCTGGCTGGCAACTGAAATAACGAGCTGTCTGAATGGCAGCTGGGTGTATGGGTGCTGCCAGCTGCATGAAATTGTGATGTTTCTCTCACATCCGCACCTTACCCCTCCGCCAGAGGAGGTACGGCACAAGGTTTGCCAGGAAAGGAGGACTTTGCCCCGTCGTTTGAGGAGAGTTAATGCTAGAGCAAAACTTGTGCTGAAACAGCTACTGTGGCAACGCTCCCTCATTGCTTTGACCCTTGCAGTATAATGCTGCCAACACCGCTTTATCTTCCATCAATATAATGCTAAGCAAAAAGGAAAAAAAGAAAGCAATCCAACACCCAGAAGAGCAGAGTAACTCTACCTTCAGGAAAAACAGCTCTTAATCAGGTGCGCAGCCCAACGCAGCATCCAGCTCCTTCGGCTCCCTCCACCAGGAAAGACTCGTTTATTTGCTGGTTCATCATCCAGGCCCCTGAGCTGGGATTTTAGCGCCGGGTGAAGCTGGAAGCCACTGCTGGCACGCCTGGGATGGGCAGCGGCACGATGGAAGCGGGTGGTTTGATGGAGGATGAGACGGAGCGCAGGGACGTGGAGGGGGCACAGGAGGGAACCACCGCCGTCCTTCCCCTCCCCTCCCCTCCCTCCTACACTTCTCCCCTTTCCAGCACAAAAAACCACTGAGAGCGGGCAGGTTGCACAGCTGGGACGGTAAGAATGCTTTTTTTTTTTTTACTTTTGGGGAAATCCTGGAGTTTCTCAGGTACCCCAGTTACTTTTTTTACCAAATGCTATTGTAAACAGTGCAAATCATTTCCTTAGAAAAGGGGTCACATTTACAAGATAAAGGGCTATGAAGGCAAAAGAGGCTGGGTAAAGTGTGTGACGTTGTTGTTATAAACATTATCTCAATGACTTTTTATTTAGTTAGTTCATCAGGTTGGGTCATCCTTCTCCGAGCGGTTGGGTTACTCTAATTACAGAATGCAGATCACCCCCATTCTCTCTACCACGTTGCCCCCACCAAGCATGTTCCAGCACCCGTCGTGCTGTGGGCATATTCAGGAGGATTTTCAGCTCTGGTGGGCTGACCCTGGCTGGACGCCCAGGGCCCACCAAAGCCACCCTGTCGCTCCCCTCCTCAGCTGGGCAGGGGTACGACAAAAGGCTCGTGGGTCAACAGAAGGGCAGGGAGAGATCACTCACCAATTA